>NC_073693.1:12220713-12241713 GCF_029784155.1 Uranotaenia lowii
AAACATTTCAAAAATTTCAAAAATTTCAAAAATGGTAAATATGACAAAATTGACATAAATATGACAAGAAAATTTATAAAAATTCAACTAAAAAGTGTGACAAAAATGACAATAATATAACGTTAAACTGTGAAAGAAAAATTAAATTTCACTTTTCGTCATGAACCGTTCTTTAATAGCTATGCCATAGACAAAGATCCTTCCAATTATAATTCTATTGCTTTCCCGAATAAATTGTTCTTTGGAGGAGCTTCCACTCAAGTCTCTATAATAAAGATAAAAAAAAAAAAAGAGCTTCCACTTCCCGTTTGGTTTTCGACATTCGTTCCCAGTCATCTCATAATGCAAGACATTTTCCACTGGCTGGCTGGCCCACTGGCCTTATTTCATTATAAATGGCTCGACTTGATTTCATTAGTCAAACGAAACTCTCAACAGCCCCGGGGAAACATTAGGGAGAACGAAAAAGAAAATATTCTCCAGAAGCGCAACCTTTCGAGGAAGTGCCAATTTTCCATTCGAACAGAGTTGCTGATTTTTTTCCACGATAAAATAATTGGTCGTCTCTAAAGCAGAAGCAGCAGCAATAATGATGACTTACCCAAAGAGATGTTTTGCCCTAGCAAATTAGCACCCGGACCTTTCATGAATGGAACAAGACTAGAAAAAATAGGGTCCAGAACATGTGCTACCCCGCCTGTTTCCTTTTCCTGACTCATAGGAAGCTGATTTTGACATTTTGACGGATGCTTAACGCTCCAGATGTGTGAGAGATAAAAAAGATTACTCATGGGGGTACGGGATCAGAATCGGGCAGCTGTGCGATATCTCACGCAGGGGTCACTGTGGATTTCGTTAACTGGTGACGAGGGTTCGTTCCATTGTTTGAAGCTAAGTAGAATTTGCAGTCTTTTGATTTTCTCACCATTTGTTGGCACGCAAGAGTAAAGCGAAAAAAAAAAAACCATTCATTAACATTCATACTCAAACCATGAAAGGCGATTGTGTTAGAAATTTTGGGATAATTTGTGGATTAAAATTCATAGCAATGAGCAATTGCGTTAAAAAAGTGGCTCCAGAGAGGGAACTTAGTTTCGGTAAGCAATCTTTTTAATTTTATGTAATCATTTCAGCCTTAGGATTATTCATAATTCAATCTTGAATACTGGAATTCAATTATTATTAAAAAAAAAAACCAAATTATAGTTAAAATTTGATAAAACAGAAGTGTGGGACAAAAAGCAGTTTATCATTGGCCGGAACAGATTTTTTGAGTCAAAAATTAAATATTCTGATTCATAGGGATAATAAGGGCAAGACAAGCACCACAAGCTTACGCAGCAAAAATTATTTCCTGTAAAATTACGCAAATGCCCTGTAACAAAAAGGAGCAGGACATTTACCGTAATATTACAAGTCGAAAACATGATATCGGGACATTCTATTTTTAGTGTACAACTTTTTTACAGGACATTTGCTGTAATAATAAATGAATCTTCGTTAACTTTCAATGAAAACAATTTAAATTACAGGTTTTGTTAATTACAGGTGATTTATATTAAAGGTTTCAGATTTCAGTGACACGTAATAGTCAAAAAAAATTCTGTGTACGCGTGGTTTAAAAAGAGAAGTTAAGTTAAAACTTGAAACTGTTTGATAGATTACTTGAGTGGGAGCGGTGGTTTAAAAAAAAGCGCAATTCGTGCATATTTTTGAAAGAGCATTTTTAGAATTGCTTCAAAATATTTTTTTTTACCACGTCGAAGCTAATTGATATTTTTTTAAAAATCATGCATTTTCCAAATGAAAATCCAAGTCTTTTGTGCGGCAATAGAAATGTTTCTACATACCACTCAAGTGTAAACTAAATTCTGATAACGTTCCCTCTGGTATGGTTGATCTCCGTCCAAATTAGAATCAGATACGTTTATTCAGCAAATTTTACATTTCAGGTATAAAAAATAGGCAAAACCAAAAATCAAAGACCATCTAATTTTCAAACTCATTTGAATTTTCTGGATGATTTAATGTACAAACATTTCTTCTTTTTTCCAACATCCATACAAAATCAAAAATGAACCAAATCATCTCAAAGTTTACACAGATGTTTGGTGACAAAAAAAGGCATCAAAAAACATATGGGAGCAAAAAGTCATTTTTTGCAGCGGTCTAGTGTTCAATGCTGTAGAAAAAATCTAGCAGACCCATTCTTTTCAAACTTTCATAGAAAAAACTCTGAACTATATCATTTTAGTTCAAAACCATGTTCGAACAATCGTACGATTTGTGTCTAATCTCTACTCCATTGTATTAATTGTACGAATTGCTGTACAAAAAATTATTTAAAAATCGGTTCAAAATTATAAACCAAAATTAATTTTTAACCTTAATTGCAAAGTTTTTTTCATCCGCAACCTTTGAGTAAGGATATATTTTTAATCAACTAACGATCTCCTTATGAAATCAATTAATGACGATGAAGTATGTACGGTCAACTAAATTCTACCAGTGCATCCACAACCAAAATTTTGAATTTATTCCAAATATTGATCAAATCTGCCGAGCTTACAATAGTCTTTTTTAATATTTTCAAAAAGCTTGCTCATGGAGGCGAATAAAAATTTTATTCACTGCAGCGAATTCAACATTTCTCACGTGATGTAAAATAATTTCATGAACAAGTTTCAAATTTACGCAATAATTTCAGTTTTAGAAAAATCATTCAGGAAAATTGTTTTCATGCAGGTAGCTTTCGATTGTGATTGAAAGGCAAATTATAAACAAGGTTAGAAATTATACACCAATAAATTTGCGAAGAAACATGCACAAATGACCTATCTCAAAATCTAATTGATGAATGACAGAATGGAAAACATTGTTCGTGTCCAAAACAATCAATTCATAGCATCAATTCATACAGGAAAGTTTGCCCGGATATTTAAAACCTTTAGATTCAAAACGAAGTTTTATAAAAATAATCATGAAATATTTTTGATAGCCTAAAATACGATTTAAAAACTGCTGATTAGTTATGGCGACATAACTATAAGCCTCTTTGGAGCCACAATTGGTTCAATATTAGTACAAATTTGATTAAAGGAATTATTTGATTTGTAATCAAATCAGATTAAGTTTCAAAATCTACTGAATTTTCACTCATTTCAAATTTTGAGAAAAAAAGCGCCGCAGAAACTTCAAGCATGATTTCTATCTGGGAAGCATGATCGAAGAGTGTCCATTCCCGAGAATTCCGATAGGAAATTTCCGGGAATAAAAATAAAATCGGGATTCCCGAAAAACGATCGTACATCCCGAATTCCCGAATTAAAAAAATAGAGGTCAACCTGCTGCTGATGATGTAGATAAATAGACACATATGATGTACAAAAGCTTCTAAAATAAGGTTGCAAGAATTTTTTCAGCACGTATCCCGGCCGGGCAAATCCGGGCAATGAGTAGATAATATCTAGGTTTTGACCAAATTTGCCTGGATATTGCCCGAATTTTTGTTCGTGAATTTGGAAATCAATTGCTTGGATTTTGCCAGATTTTTATATCAAGGCAAAATCCGAGCAAATGATTTCCAAATTCACGACCAAAAATCCGGGCAATATCCAGGCAATTTTGTTAAAAACCTAGATATTATCTACTCAAAAAAATTAAGGAAAAAAATAAAAAAAAATTTTATCATTAAAACTTATCGACAGATTTCAAATTGTATTTTAGGCTTCCAAAAAAGCGTTCATGATTATTTTTACTTGCTTAAAAAATTTCTTTTTAGAGACATATGTAAAAAAACATCACAACACAATTTGTTCTATTTTTTTGTCTGATTTGCCATAAAAAGCGAATAAATCCGGACAAAATCCGGAAATTTTCAATGAAATCTGGGCAACCGGGTTGGCACAAACCGTTTCCAATTTTTTTATGAAATATTCCGATAAAACCGAGCAATTAGGCAACCTTATTCTAAAACTGATACAACTCCTTCAATTCATAACATTTTTCTGGGCTTGTGATATAGCTCAGTTGGCAAGTCTGTTGTCTCCTGAGCCGATGTCCGCGAGTTCGAGCCCAAGAGTAAACATCGAACACAGTTGTACCAGATAAGTTTTTCAATAACGATCGGCCAACTGTAACGTTGATAAAGTCGCGAATGCCATAAAGATGGTAAAACGACTATAATCGAAACAAAAAAAAATAACATTTTTCTCCCACGGTAGACTTTTTGGCCCTATAGCGACTTTTAAACCGTATATTGCACATCGGTGCACACCAGAAAACCGTAGGTCATACATATTTTCTCAGTCAGTCAAATTCAGCAAGGAAATGATTGTTTCACTTTAATATATGGAAAAGGTTTTGGGATTTTTTTTTTCTCCTAAAAATGGTTTATTACTAAACCAACTTTGGTTGAACCCAATGATCGGCAACCTTTTAAGACAGAAGAGCCGAAAATTACAATTTTTCAAAATTTGTATGTTCGAAAGAGCCACATTTTTTAGTTGCAATGAAATGTCTATCTAAAATTTCTAAATTTTTCTATTCCCAATTTCAATGATAAATTGTGAATAAAACAAGGTTTCATACTTTGTCTTCAGCAGCTCTAGTTTTTGTTTCTGAAGTTCTTCACGTTTAGATTGGTACAAAAAAGTCTTCGAATTTTCAGTAAAGTATTGATAGAGCTCAACTAAAGACAGTCTTGAAAGAGTCTTAATTTATGTCTCTAAAGAGTTTAAAGTTAGTTTGAAAACAACATCAGAGGATTAAAAAGAAAGTCGAAAAAATCTCCAAAGAATGGGCTCCAATGAGTTTCAATCTTTTCTGCGAAAGTTCAAAATTTCCTAAAAGAGTCTAAAAACAGTCGTAAAAGTGTCTCCAAAATACTTTAAAGTGTCTCAACAGTCCTGAAAGAACTGTAAAAGAGTCTCAGAAGAGCTTTGAAACAGCCTCCAAAAAGTCTGAAAATCCCGAAACAACAAAATTTAAGAAAGTCTCTAAATTGTGCTTAAGAGTCCCAAAAGAGTCTAAAAATAGCTTTATAACAAACTGAAAAGTGTCAATTTAAGTCTAAAGAAACTCAAAAGATTCTCAAAAAAGGGCTCCAGAGAGCCTCGAAATTCCCTCAGAGAGTCTGAACAAAGTTTAAGATCAATTTAAAACAGTCTCAGACCAATCTCACGAGTTCAAAAAATCCCTCAATAATATTGAAAAAAAAAGGGTCAAAAGAGTCTAAAGAGTCCTGAAAAAGCGTCTAAAACTTTTTGTGGCCCACGAAGCTTTTTTCGGAAAAACCATAGTCTTAGAATTGGACGTTTTTCTTGGTCTGCATATATCATATGGATAAATATTTATATATGAATCTACACTAACTTAATTCAAAACAAAGATCTGAAAATCTCTTTGAATTGATATAAGTCAAAGGAGTAAAAGAGCATAAAAACTAATTTCGGGAAACAAATTGTTGTGTTTCTCCATTTTCCATTAATTTTTCGAACATTTGCAATTTTCTTTCGACATAAAGGAATGCGAATATAATTTAAAAAATCTGAAAAACTCAACAAATATAATTTGGAACATGGAGAATCGTTTGGCATTATTAACTCATCATTTTTGCACTTCTACCCCTTTAGCTCTGAGGGCCTCATATAATTTTACAAAAAATTTTACAGTCACTGAATAAAAAAAAAACACTTTCAAACACAATATTTCAATTTTCATAATTGCACGGTTTTGGACACATCTTCTGTAAATTTCATCACACATACCGAATAATGTCAACATCACAATAAAAATTATACTTTCACAAAAATTTCAACTATTTGTTGGTTGAATTCTGTTTCTACAACTCCGTTCATCATCGTTCATCAAATTTTAATAACTTTTGTAAATTAATTATGTAAAATGTCGAAAGCTTGCTCTGTAAATTTTTCTAATTTGTTTTTTTTTGCTAAGCATGAACAGAAAAAGATATATTTATGAAAACTATACCAAATTCAAATATATTTTAGTTGGTAACGTGCTCTGTATGTCTGTACATCAATAATGAAAAACTAGGCAGAATTTACAGTTGAGTAGTAGAACTTAACTAGAACCACTTATCAAATCTAGATAGTGGAAAATTTGAAAAGAGTTGGATTGAGTTGAGGTTAAATCTATATTATTTAATCTATATTTTTTAATCTATAGTATTTATGATATAACTAATGTTCGTTTAAAAAATTATTCTTTTAAATGTCAAAAGCTTGTGAACGTTACTTTTTTGCAACAATTCCATTCTACGATTTTTTTTTTCAAATTTATCTATTAAATTTTTCTTAGGAGAACGGTGAACTTGAAAACTTTGGGAAGTGGGCGGTCAATTTTAAGAAGACCATAACATTGACTTAATGTTCATTGAAATCACGCGATTTTTTTCATTTCTGGGATGGATAAACCGAGGAGGTTTTAAATTCCTTGAAAAGATTGACGTAGGTACATATATAAGCTGGGAGAGATAATTCGTTTCGCATGGCGTAATATTTTTACTATTTTTCAAATGGCGCAAAATTTTTAAAATATTCAAGTTACAAAAATAATTTATTAAAATAAGTCTAAACTCGATTTGAGCGAGAAAAAAGTTTTTGTTGCGTTTTCAAATATCTGTTATTATATATTATCTTTAAAACTCAAAAGCCACAAAAGGGTAAAGTGTCATACACAAACCAAAAAAAAATTGTTTTCTTTGAACACTCTAGAACAATTTGCTGTTTTGCCCCGCCAGCCAATCTCATTTCTGAAATTTGGCCCGCCTGTTGAAAACGTTGCCCCCCGTGGTCTAATGGCTTTGAAAAGAGCTTTCAAGGTATCGCTTCTCGGCCTAAAGGCTAAGATCAAAGACCCGGACAAGCAGCTTTTGTTAATCCAAATTCTTGCGTTGAAAGCTTAAAAGATGTTAGAAGAATTCTCACAAAATCAGTAAAAATTGCCAAATTCAAAGGAGCATTAGTGAGTTTAGATCTGCTTAAAGCTTTTGACCGTGTAAATCATGACTATCTATGGAAAATTTTGGAAAAATTTAGGTTCCCGCCTTCTTTTATTAACTGTTTGAAAAATTTATACGTTAACGCTTGTTCCAAAGTACTCGTAAATGGTTTTCTTACAAGAGAAATCAAAATTAACTCTTCAGTTCGACAAGGGTGTCCGATGAGTATGATTCTGTTCATTCTTTATATTGAACCTCTAATTAGGCATCTCGCGAATAAAATCAACGGTGTTCTTGTTTACGATAAGTTTATTAATGTAATTGCATACGCTGATGACCTGGTAGTTTTCGTAAGGAATAATAGAGATTTTGATATTTTATTTGAAATCATAGATTCATATGGCCTTTACGCGCACATTCAGCTAAATAAAGACAAATCCGAATTTATTAGATTGAACAAAGCGATTTATGGTCCTCAAAAAATTCGAGAGGTTGATAGAGTGAAAATTCTGGGCGTAATATTCGAAAAAACGTGGAATTCATCGATCACAAGTAATTATAATAAACTCATAAGTTCAATAAAAGGCACTTTGATAAAGCACAATGTTCGGGCTCTAAATCTCTACGAGAGATGATTTGTTTTAAACGTTTACATTTTGTCAAAGCTATGGTATGTTTCGCAAATCTTTCCTCCTCTGAACAGTCATTTAGCGGAATTAAAATCCGCTTCAGGAAAGTTTATTTGGAACGGTTACATTTTTAAACTAAACAGAAATCAACTTTACTTAGATTTTGATAAAGGAGGATTGAAACTAACAGATCCGGAGGCTAAAGCTAAAGCATTATTTTTGAAAAACATATTTTACAATCAGGATATGGACGGTGGATTTGTTTTGGAAAACTATCTCATTGAATCAAGATCAAAATCATTTCTATCGCGGAATGCAAGAGAGTGGATAAACGAAAGTGTAGATGTAACGACAAATTTTGACTTACCGACAACTAAAGCCCTATACAATTATTTTTTTGATAAAATGCAAATAAAACCCGATATAGAAAATGAAATGTCAGTTGAACGGAAAATTGTGTGGGGAAATTTGAATTATAAACTCATTTCTTCCCAAGATCGCTCATTAGTTTATTCTTTTGTAAATGACTTGATACCAAATAAAAGAAAACCTACCCACCGTACCTACTCGGAGAGCAAACAAACACGTTTTGCTGGACGCGCTGCTTGTAGTTCTAGAAATTCAGGAATGATTTTACGTTTATAATTTTCATATTTTTGTGAAATCTTACAGCGTGATTTGTTGCACCTCACTAGAATGTAGATTAAATTTGCTTTCCAATGAATAAACTTTTGATTGGTCCAAATAAAGTAAAAGTACTGAAAATCCGGGTACAACCTGACGGTGGACCACAAAAAGAGATAAAATTTCAATTTATAAAGCCTTCTTGATGTCCGCAACAAGCGAAGCGCAGACATTGCATCTGACCATCACCTCGTCCTTGGCGAGATACGACTGAGAGTTGCGCGTGTCCAACGGCGCGAGGAGAAAGTCGGGTTTCGATACGACGTCCGCCGGTTGGAGAATCCAGAGGTGAAAAGGGCATACGTTGAACAGCTAGAATCCCGAGCCTCGGAGTTGCCGACAGACGGAACAGTCGAAGAACAGTGATGTGAAATCAAGAATACCTTCATCACGACGAGCCATGGTACTCTCGGTGAAGTTTGTGGAAGAAGGAGTGAATGGATGTTGGATGAAACTTGGAGGATGGTCGATGATCGGAGAAAGGCGAAAGTCGGAATTGAGCAGGCATGTACCGGGTCAGCCAAAGCAGCCGCCCGCTTACGATATGCGGAGCTGGAAAAGGCAGTTAAACGAGCTTGTAGACGAGACAAGAGAGCCTGGACAAACTCCCTAGCCGAAGAGGGAGAAAGAGCCGCCGCTAATGGAGATATACGATTACTTTATGACATCTCTCGCCGCCTCAGTGGTGCAAGGACTAATGCAAGAATGCCGCTAAAAGACCGAGCAGGTCAGTTACTGACCGATCGAACAGATCAGCTCAAACGATGGACTGAGCACTTCGAACAACTCTTCCGAGTCACGAATAGCGATGGCCAACAGAACCCGCAGCTTGAAGCGCCAACAGTAATTCGCATAAATGGCGTCAACTCGGAAGCGCCCTCGCTGGCTGAAATAGAAGCGGCAATCAAAAACATGAAATCCAACAAAGCACCTGGGATCGATTGCATCCCTGCTGAAATGCTGAAAGCCGACCCTGCCCTATCAGCACAAATGTTGCACCGTCTTTTCGCTGACATCTGGGATACTGCAACATTCCCGGCCGACTGGATGCAGGGTATCCTCGTAAAGGTCCCGAAGAAAGGAGACCTGACAGAGTGCGGTAACTGGCGAGGCATAACGTTAATCTGTACAACCCTCAAAGTACTCTGCAAAGTGATCCTGAACAGGATCCAGGAGAAAATCGAAGCTACACTCCGACGGCAACAAGCTGGATTCCGATCCGGACGATCATGTGTGGACCACATCACAACGCTACGAATAATACTGGAACAAATCAACGAATTCCAGGACTCTCTTCTGCTGGTGTTCGTTGATTTCGAAAAAGCATTTGACCGACTGAACCACGAAAACATCTGGGCTGCTCTTAGACGACGAGTGGTCCCAGAGAAACTAGTCCATCTCATCGAAGCACAGTACGAGGCATTTTCGTGCAAGGTCTTGCACGACGGTGTCTTGTCCGAACCAATCCCGGTAACTGCTGGAATGAGACAAGGATGTATTCTATCACCGCTACTTTTTCTAATCGTAATGGATGAGATTCTGATTGGATCGATTGACGGTGCACCGAACCGAGGATTGCCGTGGGATCCTTCAACAATGGAGCAACTGAACGACCTTGACCTGGCTGACGATATTGTTTTGCTCGCCCAAACACAACCAGATATGCAGAGCAAACTCGACGACCTCACCGAAAGTTCCAAGGCAGCAGGTCTCAAAGTCAATGTCGGAAAGACCAAGTCGATGGAGATCAACACAGGAAATCCCTCCAGTTTCATGGTAGCTGGGCAACAAGTTGAGAAAGTGGAGTGCTTCCAGTATCTTGGTAGCCAGATAACGCCTGATGGTGGTACCAGAAAAGACATCGAAACCCGGATCAGAAAGGCCCGATTTGCGTTTGCGAGTCTCCGAAACATCTGGCGGTCACGCCAGATCTCTCTACGAACTAAAATCCGAATCTTCAACTCAAACGTCAAATCCGTATTGCTGTACGGGTGCGAAACTTGGTGCACATATGCGGTGACGACGCGAAAACTGCAAGTATTTATAAACCGCTACCTGCGGAACTTCATCCGCGCTTGGTGGCCTGGCAACTGGATCTCGAATGAGATACTACATCGCCGGTGTCATCAAAAGGCGCTAGAAATAGAGATTCGGGAACGTAAGTGGAGATGGATTGGGCAAACGCTGCGAAGAGATGAAAACGAGATTTGCAGAGAGGCGCTAGATTGGAATCCAGAAGGTCATCGAAGAAGAGGCAGAACCAGAAACTCGTGGCGGCGAAGCCTAGCCGCTGAAATGCGAATTGTCGACGAGAATCTCGACTGGGACCAAGTGAAGACGCTGGCTCCAGATCGTCAACAGTGGAGGTCTTTTACCACGGCCCTATGCACCGGAGGATCGGCGCGGGATCATTAAGTAAGTAAGTAAGTCATATTTTTTCTAAAACTCTACCATCGCTCAAACAGTATTTACTAGCAATCGAATGAAAAGTAGGTTTTTTAGACCACTTTTTTGAACTTTTTGTGACAAATTTAAGAAAAAAAAATTCTTGTCTTCATGATGTAGGCATTAACTTCAGCTTTCATATGCATAAGGCAAATATTTTTTTGGACGTGTAACATATGAACTACAGCAGTTTTCGTGAAGTTTTCGTGAGGCATGTTTTTCGGATTTTTTTTTCTTTCATGCTGAATAACGAGAATACTTGTAACTTTAGCTGTATATAATGTTTTAAACATGTTTTACTGACATTACAAGGTTTCTATTGATGTAAGTTTTGTTTAAATCGGTTTAACACGCCAAAAGTTATAACGATTTTAGCTTGTAGTGTCAAATTGACACTCCTAGTGCTGATTAGGGTAATGAAATCTGATGCGGATGAGAGTTAAGACTCAAAAGCCACAAAGGGGTAAAGTGTCATAAATAAACCAAAAAAAATATTTTCTTTGAACACTCTAGAACAATTTGCTGTTTTTCGATTTTATCACTATTCGTTTTTTTAAATACTCGCCAAATTCACGCTCAATTTTTTCATAGTTCTTGTTTCGATTTTATCACGCTTTTTTGAAAACCATTCAGAAACCATTTGCAGGACCTTAGTTTTCTTTCAAAAGCGTAGAGCGTCTTTGTTCATAATATTATTTATGGTTTATGTTATGGTATACATATAGGTATTCAATAATATGAAAATGCCATTGAACTAATTACTTCGGCTGTCTAGTGTTTGAAATCGTCATTTGCATTTTAAAAACATTTTTAATAATCGACTTAAGTATTGAAAGGTTTTTAAAAGATATAAGTGACTTTGATTTCTTTTTTTAATTTGTTTATTTTAAAGGGTGGCGTGCGCAATCCAGAGTGGGAAGCCTTCAGTTTTGTCTGAATATATAGTTTTGGATTTTCAAAACGAAATTCTACAAGCTTTGGCTTAAAATATGTTAAATGAACTAAATTATAACATATGAAAAACAAAGGATGATTTGCCCATAAAGCAAAATTTGAGAAACACACTTAGAAAGTTGGAGTTGAACAAATTCCAAAACATTTTGCCGCCGGCGTGGCCTAGAGGATAACGTGCCAGTCTTCGAAGCCAGAGTCCATGAGATCGAATCCCGATCACGGCACACATAGTACTCTTTCTGTGGTCTGGTGGTTTTAGCATTTATAAGATGCTAGCCATGATATCCGTGAAAGATGTACGCCTTAGAGTTAAGTAAAACTTAGATCTCTTCAAAGAAATATGAAGTTTCACTGAGATCCTATATGTGTGTGTTCGTTTAAAAAGGTAAACTTTTCGTTTAATCAAAGATGTAAAGATTAAAACATTGAATTTTGAAATTTACAGAAGAAAATTTATTTGATGCAGATTTCTTTAAATTCTTTTTCAAAATGGAGACTGTTAAATTTCCATAAAAACTAAATAATTCACTTTAATAAGATGTACACTATAATATTGATACTCTATATGGTTTAATTTCAATTAAACAAAAACTCAAAATTGCTATAGACAATAATAATTTGATCTGGAATCGATCCTTTGTGTTCAGTAAACTTTGTTGATTACATCTCATGTCCGTTTTGCAATACTCATCGTTTGATGTTCTTTATTTGGTTAAAATTATCGAAAAAAATCCACTATTTTTTACAAATCAATGAAACCTAAGAATTTACGAGATTACTTCAAATGAACTTGTATTGTTAAGGAAAAAAATCTTTCTCAATTTTGTAAATTTTTTGCATAAAAAAACATTCAGTTTGAAATTTCAAAACTTTTCTTGTTTAATTATTCTATGTAAATATGAAAAATCATATGCCATTAAATTGGAGTGCTGCCTAAAAATTCTATGTCAATTTAATTTGTTTGCTATAAGAAAGTTTTAAGCCACATTGTGTTAAACATTCTTATCTTATATCTTCATGTTTTCATGCCAATAAATTAAGCACACATTCTTATGTTATGACAAATGGAATCATAATATCATACAACTTACGTGTAACATCATACTGCACCCCACCGAACTCGGCGAAGCACTGCAAAACGGCCCTGGTATCCGGTGGCGTCCTCGGCCAACAGGAAACACTGTCGAAAAACGTTGGGCAGGCCAAATCTTCCAGGAACTGCTCGGCCCGCAGCTGTGCCTCACACTGTAGTGCCAGCGAAGCATTCACCGAAGACATTGGATCCAGCTCGTCCGGAAACGGAAGCCCGGAATCGGACTCCGCACGGACCGAACTCCGGAAAAACAACGTGGACGTTTCGTTGGAATCCCACATTTTTTGCTTGGCTTAAATTTTACCGGTAACTTCTTTATTCTAGTTGGCCGAAGCCAATACACTTTTTAACTTGGATTTTTCCACTCCCCAATCATCCCCCCTTTCCATTCGATCACTATAATCCTTTTTCACATTGTAACACCTGTTCAGCGCCTAAAAATTAATCTCGTTCCCATCGAACCCAACTCATAATCACCTGGCACCCCAGACACAATACACTCCGACCGAGCTTATAGCTGACCAATCGCGTTTCCGTTTCGAACACAACTGAATGAATTCCGGCGGCACGCAGCAAAAACCGACTCGGTCTGGTAGTAAAATATTGAGATAGGAACGCAGCAGACACTGTTTGGAGCTACCGAAGAAAAACGGAAAAAAGCTACCTTAACCTCCACAAATGGCACACCCTAACCAGATGAGGAGATGGTGCGTGTCTTTCGCGAAGTCGCGATTCTTCTCCGGGTCTTTTGTTTTCTTTGGCCTTTTTCTTATCTTTTTCTGTTGATTTTCCGCGCCCTTCGCGATGATGGTCTTCCCTCTAGGGTTGGAAATGCCGGTGACCGTTTTTGTTCTTTCTCAAGTGAGGAACCTTCATTCGATTTCTGGAACCTGAGAAGAGAGAAAAATTTGTAAATGTCATCAATCATTTGCAAGGTCATTTTCCATTAATGAGCTTCTAATTGTCTAGAAAGTTTGATGAGACACAACAAGATGGTTCCGAAATACATTCATTTTAGCATCGTCCAGGTCAAAAAGATCTGGACACTGTCATCAAGTTTAAAGTATAAAAAATAAGAGTAGTGAACGTTCATGATTTAAGGGCGAAATCTTGGAGACTTGAGAACTTGATTGCTTAAATATTTGGTGACTCAACGAGAACATGACTCCAAGACATGAAGAATTGATAATGAGAAGAATTGAATACTTCAAGAATTGAATACTTGCGAACTTTAACTCTCCAATTGTGAGAGCTTGGATGGAACTAGAGGAGTAAAGGGCATGCAAATTTGAGGGTTTCCTGTCTCAAAAATTGAGGATTTCAATACTTGAGAAGTTGAGGATTCGGAACTTGAGGATTTGATGACTTAAAAACTTGAGGTCTTGAGCCTTCAAGTCTTCCAACCGTAATTGTGGATTGGATCTGATGACTTGAGTACTTGAAGATTGGAAACTGTGATAACTTGAAGGCTAGAAGGCTTGAGGACTTAAAAATTTAAGATTTGAAGGCCGAATTCAGTACTTTAAAATTTCATGACTTACGGAGCTGGGAATTTTAGCGCATGATGACTTGATGGCTTAAGGACTGGAGAATTTGGACACTTGTGAAATTGAGGCAAAAAACCGTTACAAATACACGAAAATGCTCGAACTTCTACAGAAAAAAATAGAATTTTCCCCAGTTGATATAATTTAGAATATCAAAGTTTTTTCACTCCGTGGGAATTTTTATCAAATAAGAAAAGGTCAAATCACCATATCTCATTATAGTTGGAAATTTAAATTTCAGTAAAATTTTCCAAAGGGGTAATCAATTTTAGAATGGCCTCTACAGAAGCGTAGGACATCTACTCGAAGTCAAACTTTTTTATTTTGTTTTAACTGTTTAACCATTTTTCAATGTTAACCCTGGAAATCCCTATTTTTTGTTCGCCGAAAAGCTCACATAAGTTTTGTTTTATAGGTACAAACAACTTTAGTCCTACGAAACAGTTTATCGATCAAGAAACTTGTTTTTTTATTGTCAAAAATTCTCATGTATTTAATTTTCACTTAGCTGTAGCTTTTGACAACTGCTTGTCAAAGAGTTGCAATAAGTATGGATTGTTAAATTAACATAGTTTGAAATATACTATGAAAAAAGTAACATAAAATAATCTTTGTCATCGGTTTGATGCTGATATCAGAAAATCACGTCTAAAGGCGTTTGTTTAGTTTGTTTTTAAAGGAACAACATTGAATTAAATCAAAATCGAAGAAAAAATTATGAAGCTAAAATCTAAATTAAAACATTGTATCAAAATTTTGATTTCAAAATAAAGTGAATATATGCAGTTCAAAAAAAAAGAATTGAATGTTGATTTCAGTATCATCACTCAAATTCTGAATTCTAATCAGCCATTCTTGAAAAAAATATTCAAGGCAACAAAATTCCTCTTAGAGAAAACTTTTGGGAATAAGTTAAAATTCACTTGACATATTTGTGCACTTTTTTAGCAAAACTGTTGAATATAAAGGTTTAATTCAATGATCAACTTTCTCGGAGATCGTGAGTCATTTTGACTCTGGGTAAAAATTTTAAGGAACTTTTAGTTATTCAAATTCAGCAAAATACGGGACATTTAACAAAATTATTAGAGTTTTTTGAACTTAATTGTATCTCATATATTTTTAAAGCGTAAGTCAAATCGTTTTTCAGTCTGCAAAAAAGTTGAAAAATGAATTGAAACCTTCAAAATCAAATATCCAAAACCTCCTTTAATTAAATAAGTATTAATTGAAATATTATGTATCTTTATAACATCTAAATTTTACGAAGGATAGTAGTTGACCCGTGAGGAACAAATATTTGATATGTAATGATTATGCTTCTAAAATAAATTTTCCCGCTCATTTTCACCATCTTTCATTTCATCTAACCTTCTATCCATCAATAAAAAAAAACTTTTCATAATTTTTAGATGTCCCTACTAAAAAGACATCATTTTTCACCGATAAGGCCGATAAATTTAATTAATATCTGTATATAAGAAAATTAATTTAAATGACAAAAATGACAAAAATGACAAAAATGACAAAAATGACAAAAATTACACCATATGATATGATTTTGTATTTTTTTTATGCTTAAATTAGATTCCATTTTAATTTCCAAATTCTTAAATATAATAACAAATCAATACCAAAATAAGACATTAACAGCAATATAATAACACGATTAGGTGTTAATTTTCTAACGATAGCTAAATAAGATATCATTAAGGTTTCATTTACTTTCATATATCAGAAAAATGAGGTCAACATGATAGCATCATTTTATATCAGATTTTTTGCGACGAAAAATAAAAAAAAAGAAAATTTCAATAGAGATGATAGCAAACCACGATTACAGGCATTTCCAGCATAATGCCCGTATCATTTTGTTTTCATTTGTGAATTTAATTTTCGAAAATTGTGTAATTTTTGAAATTATTAATTTTTGTAATTTTTGTAATTTTTGTAATTTTTGTAATTTTTGTAATATTTGTAATTTTTGTAATTTTTGTAATTTTTGTAATTTTTGTAATTTTTGTTATTTTTTGTTATATTTGTGATTTTTATCTTTTTTGAAATTTTTGTTATTTTTGTAATTTTTGTAATTTTTGTAACTTTTGTAATTTTTGAAATTTTTGTAATTTTTGTAATTTTTGTAATTTTTGTAATTTTTGTAATTTTTGTAATTTTTGTAATTTTTGTAATTTTTGTAATTTTTGTAAATTTGTAATTTTTGTAATTTTTGTCATTTTTGTAATTTATGTAATTTTTGTAATTTTTGTAATTTTTGTACTTTTGTAATTTTCGTAAATTTTGTAATTTTTGTTATTTTGTTTTTTTTTTGAATTTTTGTTATTTGTGTAGTTTTTGTAATTTTTTTTAATTTTTAAAATTATTGTAATTTTTGTAATTTTTGTCATTTTTGTCATTTTTGTCATTTTTGTCATTTTTGTCATTTTTGTCATTTTTGTCATTTTTGTCATTTTTGTCATTTTTGTCATTTTTGTCATTTTTGTCATTTTTGTCATTTTTGTCATTTTTGTCATTTTTGTCATTTTTGTCATTTTTGTCATTTTTGTCATTTTTGTCATTTTTGTCATTTTTGTCATTTTTGTCATTTTTGTCATTTTTGTCATTTTTGTCATTTTTGTCTTTTTGTAATTTTTGTAATTTTTGTCATTTTTGTCATTTTTGTCATTTTTGTCATTTATGTCATTTATGTCATTTATGTCATTTTTGTCTTTTTTGTCATTTATGTCATTTTTGTCATTTTTGTCATTTTTGTCATTTTTGTCATTTTTGTCATTTTTGTCATTTTTGTCATTTTTGTCATTTTTGTCATTTTTGTCATTTTTGTCATTTTTGTCATTTTTGTCATTTTTGTCATTTTTGTCATTTTTGTCATTTTTGTCATTTTTGTCATTTTTGTCATTTTTGTCATTTTTGTCATTTTTGTCATTTTTGTCATTTTTGTCATGTATGCCATTTTTGCCATTTTTGTCATTTTTGTCATTTTTGTCATTTTTGTCATTTTTGTCATTTTTGTCATTTTTGTCATTTTTGTCATTTTTGTCATTTTTGTCATTTTTGTCATTTTTGTCATTTTTGTCATTTTTGTCATTTTTGTCATTTTTGTCATTTTTGTCATTTTTGTCATTTTTGTCATTTTTGTCATTTTTGTCATTTTTGTCATTTTTGTCATTTTTGTCATTTTTGTCATTTTTGTCATTTTTGTCATTTTTGTCATTTTTGTCATTTTTGTCATTTTTGTCATTTTTGTCATTTTTGTCATTTTTGTCATTTTTGTCATTTTTGTCATTTTTGTCATTTTTGTCATTTTTGTCATTTTTGTCATTTTTGTCATTTTTGTCATTTTTGTCATTTTTGTCATTTTTGTCATTTTTGTCATTTTTGTCATTTTTGTCATTTTTGTCATTTTTGTCATTTTTGTCATTTTTGTCATTTTTGTCATTTTTGTCATTTTTGTCATTTTTGTCATTTTTGTCATTTTTGTCATTTTTGTCATTTTTGTCATTTTTGTCATTTTTGTCATTTTTGTCATTTTTGTCATTTTTGTCATTTTTGTCATTTTTGTCATTTTTGTCATTTTTGTCATTTTTGTCATTTTTGTCATTTTTGTCATTTTTGTCATTTTTGTCATTTTTGTCATTTTTGTCATTTTTGTCATTTTTGTCATTTTTGTCATTTTTGTCATTTTTGTCATTTTTGTCATTTTTGTCATTTTTGTCATTTTTGTCATTTTTGTCATTTTTGTCATTTTTGTCATTTTTGTCATTTTTGTCATTTTTGTCATTTTTGTCATTTTTGTCATTTTTATCATTTTTGTCATTTTTGTCATTTTTGTCATTTTTGTCATTTTTGTCATTTTTGTCATTTTTGTCATTTTTGTCATTTTTGTCATTTTTGTCATTCTTGTCATTTTTGTCATTTTTGTCATTTTTGTCATTTTTGTCATTTTTGTCATTTTTGTCATTTTTGTCATTTTTGTCATTTTTGTCATTTTTGTCATTTTTGTCATTTTTGTCATTTTTGTCATTTTTGTCATTTTTGTCATTTTTGTCATTTTTGTCATTTTTGTCATTTTTGTCATTTTTGTCATTTTTGTCATTTTTGTCATTTTTGTCATTTTTGTCATTTTTGTCATTTTTGTCATTTTTGTCATTTTTGTCATTTTTGTCATTTTTGTCATTTTTGTCATTTTTGTCATTTTTGTCATTTTTGTCATTTTTGTCATTTTTGTCATTTTTGTCATTTTTGTCATTTTTGTCATTTTTGTCATTTTTGTCATTTTTGTCATTTTTGTCATTTTTGTCATTTTTGTCATTTTTGTCATTTTTGTCATTTATGTCATTTTTGTCATTTTTGCCATTTTTGTCATTTTTGTCATTTTTGTCATTTTTGTCATTTTTGTCATTTTTGTCATTTTTGTCATTTTTGTCATTTTTGTCATTTTTGTCATTTTTGTCATTTTTGTCATTTTTGTCATTTTTGTCATTTTTGTCATTTTTGTCATTTTTGTCATTTTTGTCATTTTTGTCATTTTTGTCATTTTTGTCATTTTTGTCATTTTTGTCATTTTTGTCATTTTTGTCATTTTTGTCATTTTTGTCATTTTTGTCATTTTTGTCATTTTTGTCATTTTTGTCATTTTTGTCATTTTTGTCATTTTTGTCATTTTTGTCATTTTTGTCATTTTTGTCATTTTTGTCATTTTTGTCATTTTTGTCATTTTTGTCATTTTTGTCATTTTTGTCATTTTTGTCATTTTTGTCATTTTTGTCATTTTTGTCATTTTTGTCATTTTTGTCATTTTTGTCATTTTTATCATTTTTGTCATTTTTGTCATTTTTGTCATTTTTGTCATTTTTGTCATTTTTGTCATTTTTGTCATTTTTGTCATTTTTGTCATTTTTGTCATTTTTGTCATTTTTGTCATTTTTGTCATTTTTGTCATTTTTGTCATTTTTGTCATTTTTGTCATTTTTGTCATTTTTGTCATTTTTGTCATTTTTGTCATTTTTGTCATTTTTGTCATTTTTGTCATTTTTGTCATTTTTGTCATTTTTGTCATTTTTGTCATTTTTGTCATTTTTGTCATGTTTGTCATTTTTGTCATTTTTGTCATTTTTGTCATTTTTGTCATTTTTGTCATTTTTGTCAATTTCGGCATTTTTTCAACATCAACTTTTACCTTATCCATTTCCTAAAATTTCAGCTTTCATGATTGGATTTATTTATTCACAAAAAAGACATTCTTTCCTAAACATTTTCAACAACGAAATAGGGAAAATTCTTAGTCGGTTCCATAATCCCTACATCGCATCTCGGATTCTGTTTCCATTTTCAGCCTTAACAAAATTGGAGTGCGTGTGTCGGGGAAAACTCAACGTGCTTTCCCATCATCAGCGGAGAGAGATGAGTTTTTCATTTGTCGCCTGAAGCTTGATCTTTTTCTTTCTCTCGTACACACGCACATTTTTCAACGAAAACGTTTGAAACGAAAACAACAACAAAGGAACAACAAGACGGCACGGACGTTTCTTTATTTAACCGTTAATGTAAGCACAGCTTAAGAATGAATTTCGGAAGAGGCTGTTATTTATCTGACTTAAGTTGTGGGTGGATTTTTTTTTTTTCGAGATTCATTTTTCGATTCACATTTTTGGAAAATTAGACATTTAATAAAAATTTGAAAGTCCCTAGAAGGCGTGAAAGAAAAATAACATCAATTTCATACTCGAAGTTGAATCAAGTTTCTATCTCAAATCTCATAACTATAATTGAAAAAAACACAAGTACCTAGGTACGATCATTTTTATATCAAGTTCACATGGAACGAACATGTTACTAATTTTAATTAATTTAATGTGGCTGTCAATTGTTTAAGGTTCCGACAGATTCCTTACATGTAAGTTCTCGAGCATTTAAGAGATTGCTTTCTGTCGCAAAATTACACATAAGTACCATGTCGTTTGCGACACCCAAAACCAATTTGATAGTTCATGTGTCAAGCTATCGAAAATTGTGTAGTATGAAATAAAACAAATCAGAGTAAAAATAAATGCACAAATTAAATTATGATATTCATGGAAGGAGTATTCCATATTTCTTCTGAATGATTTCTTCTCTACCCAAACGTACCCAAATTATATTATCTCAGGGAACCGCTTCTAGGAAATAATTTGCTTTCCGTGGGAACCAAGTCCTTTCCCCAGGGCCACGCAGCTCGTCGAGTGAGTTTCCCCACTTTCTTCTTCTGGCTGCTCGGGGATTCTATCCGGAAAATTGCGCGGGGGTGGTGAATCTTTTGGAATCCAGCGACCCGTAATAAAGTGGTCACAATGGAAACGCGTAGCTTCTAAAATACATACAGAGCCGGAACCAGGAGATATGAACTTTAACGTTGGTCTTTTGGTATTTCTTTTTTTTTTGTTGTGACGGGTGCTGATACCTAACTACCTTTTTGTGAAGGAAGGTTCATTTCTTTCTTATTCGAACTTCCCACGTTAAGAATGAAATAATAAAGCTTTCCGTATTCACCCACGCGCGAGTTGCAGTGATTCAAATGTGGAATGTGAAGGGATGGAAAAAAAGGAATGAAAGCTCTGTAGCAATCAATTTGAATATTTTGAGGGTTCTGTCGGTTAATAGATGCATTTTAAAACGATCGAATATAAT
>NC_073693.1:12242213-12317213 GCF_029784155.1 Uranotaenia lowii
GTGAACAAACGAATCCTATAACACCTCTTTGTGATCGGTAGCTATAGAAATCGTCCTTTCACATTATGGAGGTCAAATTTTAGTTTTTCTAAAGACGCGCGTTTTTTATCTTCTTCTCTCTGGTAAAATTGAACAAAAATTAAGATTGAATCTAAGCAATATTGAACAGAAATAACTAACCCAACTTGAACATTTTGAAGATGCGAACAGTAATGGAGTCGTTCGTTGTCAACTTAACTTACGTTTTCTTTGATATTAGTTATTTAGCTTTAAAGTATGGAGTTGTAAGTTATAATAACCATAAATTTGGCATATTTCAGAGTTGAGATAAAAAACAGTCGCGCTACTTTCGAACACAATATTCTATCCGCACTGTCGATTTTGTTTTTCTATTCACTTATTCTTTCTCTCGTCGAAAACGGTGTAACCATCTTCGTCGAGCCAAACCAAGCCGCGACGTGAGTCCGGATCAAAGTATAAAGGGCCATTAAATAAACCACTCTTTTCGCTTGGTAACCTGATGCCCGGTCGTCGACTGCACGACAGCATCGTCTGGATCCAACGCCATATCGGCGCCCTTGTCTTCCTGCGTCAGATATTCGCCCTTGTGGCGGTTCATGTAGCGACCGATCAGCACGGCCATCAGAATCAGCAACAGAAGCAAAACCGCTAGCACACCTTGTGGATGATAAAGACGTTAGAGTGATCTCATTTCAGTTAGATTTATATAAAACTTACTCCCTAGAACAGCGGTATCTGGACCGTAGGCATCTCGAAGTTTATCTGCGTCAACAATGGGTGGTGGTCTGGTTTCAATCTCTATCGGCGGATGTGTTACAGGTTCTACACCGCAGAAATCTTCCGTTAATGGAGCTAGAAAAAAAACGCAGTCAAAATGAGAACCTCGTCCAGTAGAATCAAACATTTTTTAAACATACTTCCTAAGGACTTCACATTGGGTGGAGGGTTCTCCTGAAACATGAACTTGAGCGGGTAGATGTCATCGAACTCTACCCTCGATATACATCCAATAAATCCATCCTTCATCGATTCGTTTTTGCCAATGTACATAAACTCGATATTGTTGAACTGAGCGTCAGCAGAATCTTTGATATCGAAGTGATATTCCTGCGGTTCGTAGTCATCAATTTCCAAAACAGCTGTCGAGCCACCGTTCTTCCTGGAAAACCGTACATCATGGTACTGTCCTAAGCCGAAGTGTTTCGTCGGGTAGATTAACTCCTGCCGTTCAAAACCGAAGTCAAACACAACTCGCAGATGGCCTGAATTGGAAACCATAATAGTGAGATATTCCTTCGATTGGCTAGAGAAGAATCCAAGCAAGAATCCTTTCGGGTTTGTCGTTGTGAAGCCCACTCGGATACGTTCGTGAAGTGTGGATCGGAACGCACCCTGGAAGTCGTACTTGATCATCGAGCTAGCTTTCATGTTAACACCAATTTCTGAGGAATGAAAAAAAGTTTAAATTATCTATTTTTTTAACCATAAATTAACCATCAACTCACCATCAGCACAAATCGGTCCCTTGAAGGCGCTCCAGCGGCAATCGCACACGAAATTATCATATCGCTCGGTACAGGTTCCGTTGTTCAAGCAAGGATTCGACTCACATCGACCCACACAACCCGTGGAAACCCCGTACAACCTACGCTCGGCATAGCCACGTAGATCAACTTGATTGCCATTCAACAGCAGCGCTCGAATACAGCCAACAAAACCATCCCGATAGTCAATGCTAGCGCCGACGATCAACTCCGAAGTCAGATACAGAGCACGAACGGGACCCGGAGGTTCCCGCACTTCCGCTCGAATCGATCCGTCCACCACCAGCCGGGCTTCCTTACGATTCCGTTCCACACTAACCGAATGCCATCGATCATCACTCAATCGGTAGCTGGTCTCAACGTAAACCTTCTGTGTTCCAGTTCCAGCCTGATACTCGAACAACAGCTTCGTTCCACCGACGATGTTCAGTCGAATAAAATCCGTCGGACCTCTGGCGTGCAGTATTACTGCATCTTCGATAGTTGTCTTGAACTCGAAGTAGATATCACCCGAATGACCCATATCAAACGGTGGAAGGTTTATCGTGGCGTCCTTGATACGGAAGGTTACAACATTATTGAACAGATCATCTCCTTCACACTTCAGCGGACCCAAAGTGTAGCGACCCAATTTCTCATCAACCGGTGTACCCGTGTCTCCAAATCGCAAAGCCTTCACGGGTAAAAATTCTTTCTCACGAATCTCTCCACCATCTTCCTGCCACTCCAGACTGTTCGAATCACAGTTACACCATTTTGTAGGATCAACACAGGTACCCAAGATACCACACTCGCACTTTCGGGATCCGGGCAGAGCACCAGCCCAATAGTCCATCGGTTGATTGTGTCTCGACATCCACCACGAATAAGGCCGGAAGCTTTCTGCCTCCGAGGGCGAGTTGAACAAACGCGAAGATCGACAAGCGTAGTTCAATCTCTGCCAGCAGGACTGCGATCGATTCAGAAGTGCCTCAATCTGTGGCAAATCGGCTTCGTAGATAATATTCTGCTCGAAAGAACCGGGCTCCGCAAACCCGTCGACTCGGGTCGTATGCTCCGAACTATGACTCAACACCGTAATAACTCTGCCATCCGTGTAAAACTCGCAGGTCACCGGGAACGGCGCCAACGGTCCACTTCCATCGACGTCTATGTTGATAGTGGTACGCGACTGTACCACATTCACATTTTTGTATGCCTGGCAAGACAACGGGTTCAACGAAGTATGACAGACAGCTCCGGCATATCCAGTGCCAGCACAATCGCAGGTGAACTCCATAGAATTCTGCTTACAAACTCCGCTGTGCTTGCACGGATTAGGATTGCATCGATCGATCATGTGACACGCATCGAACAGCATCTCCCCTTTGCAGCAATACTCATCCTCCTTCCAGTCCGAGGGAGGTCGGATGTTCCCATCGATGATGATGGTTCGCATGCAACCCACAAATCCATCCTTCGATTTGCCTCCGCCGATGTAGTACAGCTCTCCCGTTTGGACACTCAGTTGTCTGCAAACACGCGAGCAGAATGTTAGCTCTACATCCTCACACTAGAAACTTTTCGTTCTTAGTTAATCAAAAAAATCAACCAATGTAAGTTAGATCAAGCGATTCTCGAATGGCCAATGTATTGGGATTTTTTTTTATTAAAGCGGTATTTTAAGCTTACGCTACTAAAACAAACGGGAAATTATACTATCACACACAGCAGTGTTAACTGGGAGAAACAAAACACACACTCGAAATTAAACGGAACACGCTGTGGCTAGTTTTTCCTATTTTAATTTATTTGGAAATGGGATTTTTAACCTTTTTACGTGTTTTTTACCTGGTTCCGTTCGATCCTGACTCTTCTGTAGCAAAAAGCCTGCAATGTTTGATCGAAATTCAGTCTTGTTGTTGATAGCCGAAATTTTTGGAAAAAAACCGAACAAAACTATAAAAGCGCTAATTTGAAATCAAAATTATGTTTAAGCCTTTTAAATTTTTTTGGTGTTGTTTATGTGATTGTTACGTGTTTATTGGCAGAGGCAACGTAGTCCTCCACGAGTTTTGCTCTCATTGTGTTCGTTTATCCATTCAGAAGTCCACCAGTTCCGAACCCCAAACAGGCGGTTGCGACAACGTAAAAGTTCTCAGCGTGAGGATGAATGTAGCAACCATATATTTGCATCGTCCCGGATCAAGATTTTCTTTGTTTTTTGAAGAAAGGGGTGCCCACGGTCTAAGTATATAAGGTAGGCTACTAACACGAGTAAACAACTCATTTTAATGCAAACTAGTGACGTCATTACTATCTGCCTATAGCGTTCCAGGCAAAAAGTTTTGCGCGCGAAGATCACTAGATGGATAGTAATGACGACATTATCGGGAAGATATCACCTTATTATATTGTACACCGTGGGGGTGCCCTTGTACCAGTGGAGCATGAATAAACGAAAACGCTATTAGGCTGCAAAGCTTTCGCTTGAAAAATAAAAGAAAATCCTCTGCTAGGTGAATCGATTGCTTTGATTTAGTAGAATATTCAACCAAGTAGGCTTACTAAATTTCACAGTTTCTGCTTAAATATTCTGTGAACCGTTTTAAATGATATCGACTATACATCAACCCTATTTTTTTTGTTAAAAAAACGAATCTAATAGAAATGGAAACGAACTCGGGGCAAGTGTCAATTGCCCAGATCTTCCTGTTCGTTGTTTCACCATCGTTCAGGTCTTTCGTTTCCTACTCTCCTGCTATCGATCGTACATAATGCCCTGATAGAATTCATGCTTGATATTCTGTGAAACTTTCGATTGTCTTTGCATTTTTAACGAGAATTCAAGTTAATTACTCGGATACGTCAAACTATGAAATGTATGTAAGTATATAGACAGAACTGAGATAGAAAACAAGTACAGTACCGTTCATAATTGTATAGAAATTGAAAACGATAGAACCTTTCAAGAACTTCAGACATGACAGCTTTGCATTTCAACAACTACTCTGTAAAATTTCAATAAGAAATGTAGCTTGGTTTCTGAGATATTGCAGATTGAATGGTTAAAGTCCAAAAAGCCCGATGTTTGTAGAATTACTGTATCTCAGGCCACACAAGCTCCAGAAAGCTCAAATTTGGTGATATCTATATCTATATTGATCTATCTAACGCAATTTGTTCAAGAATACCATCAGAGTAAAAAGCTATGGAAGTTCAAAGTCGAAGTGGCAGTGCGCGTACATTCAATTTCTATACAATTATGAACGGTACTGTATCTATTACAATCAAGTAAAGAAATTTCCTAATAGAATTATGACCATTGCAACAAGAAAGTTAAGAAACAAACCCATACACTATTTGGTTTAAGAATTCAAACTTAAAACATAAAGACCAGAGTTCCAATTATTGTGTGCAACCAGCACCCAAATTTACTTCGGAAATCAGACTACCGACTTCCGAATTTATTTCCGAAAAAGAAAAGTGAAGTACTAGATTTTCGGAAGTCAATTCGACGAGCACGAAATCCACCGGGAAACTCTCCTGTAGAGGTAGGTTAGGAACCCAGAGAATCATTCCGGAGCTTATGCCTGGTTTAACTTTTTGGGCTTTTCGCCACCGTGTCAAGCCAAGCAGCGAAGGTATCACCTGGCCGAGGTTATTTCGTCCACAGGCCGAGAAACCCCCTCCTAGAGATAAGCCATTGGAAGAATCTATCACATGCTTTTGCCGAACTTTCGACCACACAGGTTTTTTTTTTTCATTCTGGAACGGATTTTGCGCCAATTGAATCAGTGTTATACCGGATTTTATTCCTATCGAATTTCGTTTCTCCGGATTAAGTAATTCCGGATCTATATCCCTGCGCACCAGAAATCTCCCGATCTTACCGGATTTCGTTTCTGCGGACTCGGACTCCGGGTCCGGTTCCGGATCTCGCCGATTTTTGTTCATTCGGACCAAAATGTTGCGGACATAACTAATTCGGACCAGAAAGTTCTGGATCTTACCGGATTCCGATTCTCTAGACCCAGTGGTTTTCCGGTCCATTCGGACCCGAAAGCTTGGGACTTCACCAATCCGGACTCAATATTCCAGGAACTCGCCGGATTTCATCCCTCCGGACCCATTCGTTTCAGATTTGGTTCCCCCAGACCAGATGAATTTGTCCCCGTTCGTATCCGATAATTGCCGGATCTGAAGAGCCTCGGACTCGTCTGTCTCCGCACTATTTAATTCCGATTCCGTTGGTTAAGCAACACTGGAGCTTAAAAGTTGTCCAGAAGAGGACTGATCATCGGGGAATATTCGCCTCAGGCCCATACAGTGGAGCTTGGAGGTCCTGGTAACAACCCGGCTAACATTTTTGAAGTTATATTTCTCAAAAAACTTCATTACACGTCTCACATACATCATAGAATCATCGCTCGCATCAAACTTGAAAAAGCAATATTTTCCTACTAAAGTGGAGGCGATAGACATACATTTTTTGTCCTTGAGCTTAATCACTCGCTGCAGAAGCTCAAGGCACATCTTCTAAAAAGCAGGCAGGTGGTTTTGTGGTATTTTATCCCAGGATTCAACTAGATGGCGCATCAGAACTTCCAACCCGTCATGTTTTGTAGAGTAGACCTCGGGCATCTGTATACCCTAGACAGCCAAGTCCATAGGGTTAAAGTCCGGCGAACTCCCCGACCATTCCGAACTCGAAATTAACCCTCGAAAAAAAAAATTCGCACACAAAAATTAAGACTTCTTTCCTTCGTAATCCTATGCGAAGTTCTGCTGAAAAACCACCAACCAAAACCAAAATTAGGACGTGTCCACAGTTCGAGGACATGCCGTAGAACTATTTTCGATGCGTAAATTGATTGATCTACACCGCTTCAGGGTGTTCGGTTGATCTTCACCAGCAAAGTACGGGCCATTCCGACCTAGACCTTTAATAAGACAGATTTCTGTCGTCTTGTGGCCTTTAATACGTTTGCATAGGTTCGTGATCTTTCTGGCAACCAAAATCTGTAGTTCTGTTTTTTCACGAACCGCTGTACGGCGACGAATTCATCGGCGGATACACGATATTCTCCAAATTCTTCATGCGCGGCCCGCGTAAGCTGCGCATTCGCCCTTTCTACCCGCTCTTGCTTCTATTCAAACGAGAGGTCTTGAAATCTTAGGAACTTGTAAGGCTGGGCCTAAAGATCATCTTCCAAGATCCGACGGCGATTTTGAACCGGTATATTAAAATCTATCGCCAATTCAATGTAACTACGCCAAGAAATTCTCTCAGGGTGCATCTTGATGATCTTCACGATGGTAGGTGTCGCCATTGTAGCTTGACGATCCCCACCATACTATACTTGGGTACTTCTGATCTCCAGGTATCTTCCAAGTGCGAGCCAAAATTTAAAAAAATACATACATTCATAGGGCAACTCACGAAATATGTCTTTCTACCGTTTCACAGCCTGGAACTAGGCAATCAAAGCACTACGTTAAGGTTCGAGGACTATTTTTACAAAAAACACTTGATTACAAAATTAACAAAAATATCCTCTGACATCTTAGACATAATATTAACCAGGTGACAAGGTGTCATCAAACTCGGTTTGGTATACTTCGAAATAATCACTCCTAAAGTTTTGTAGCAGTTCAATTGCCGGACCCTGTAAATAGTTAACCTTATTGGTTCAAAATTGCGTAGTGGACGGGAAGGAACGTGGAATGGTATAATTTCAGTGAGATTAGAGGAGTCGATATTTCCAGATATAACATTAAAAATAAACAAACGCCGAAGACGTTTTACAGGATCCGATTGGTTCGATGCTCAGGATTCCACATCGATCGTGATACGTGGGAAGCCGCTATGGTTCATTCCAGGGTAGGTTTGGAAGTGCATACCTCAAGAAACCTGCACTGGCTTAAGCAGCTTATTCCGCCTATGGATGTAGGCGCCCAAATTTGGATGTTATACTCCAAGACCGAACGGACTAGTGACTAGCAGTAGATTACTTTGAAAGTGGTGATGTCACTGAATCCTTTAGTGTGGCTTACGATTAATCCTGTTTTTGCTTTTGCCACGGTTAAGGCTAGATGTTCCTTGAATGTGAGTGATTTGTCTGGAATCACTCCAAGATCCCGTATTGATTCAACCTTTTCAAGTACTGAATCACCCGCTCGGTAACAATGGGTTATCTGAATTTTGCATCTGATGAAAGTCAGGGTTTTGCATTTTTTAAGATTCACGTCCATTCTATTCACTCGCCACTAATGAACAAGTTTATCGAGGTCTTGCTGAAGTGATAAGCAGTCATAATTATCTGTGATAGAGCGATACATTTTCAAATCGTCAGCATAGAAGATTATCTCCGAGTCAATTAGCGCGCAAAGGTCGTTCATAAAGAGATTAAAAAGCAATGGACCTGAATGGCTCCCTTGAGGTACTCCAGAAGGGACGGCGAAGGTTTGAGATTTCGTATGACCTTGCCTGATAAATGCAGTTCTATCTTTAAGGTATGACTCGAGCCACATGACTAACCTGGGGAATCCGATCTTTTCAAGCTTAGTGATAAGCAATTTGTGGGGCAGTCGCAAAATCTTGGCAAAATCTACGTAAATTGCATCGACTTGTTTCTTGTTACAGAGATACCTACTGATAAATGGGACGTACACCATCATGTTCGTTAACGTTGATCTCTTTTTGCGGAATTCGTGCTGACACTGCTGACGATGATATGTTTATGTGATGAGATTGAACTCATTTTGGTTGAAAATTAAAAGCTCGAATACCTTTGCCAAGCACTTTAGAAAAGATATGCCTCGATAGTTTTCCACGAGATGAACGTTACCGGATTTATGAATGGGTGAGATTGCTGCAATTTTTCAAATTATGGGAATCGTTGAAGTTTCCAAAGACTTATTAAACAGTATGCTCACGGGTAGTGCCATAGAATCACGCTCATTAATGTTTAGGAGTCCTTCCTAGCGTCGTTTGGAGATACCCTGAACTCGGGAATGCTTCTGTCAAACGAGTAGACTGAAGTCAAGTGCTGGGAGTTATAATTGAGTCCATTGTGGCATACAAAGGTAGATTTGAAAAATTCTGTGCATAGTTCAATTGCTTCTTTCACGTTATTGAAAGTGCGGTTCTGGTAAGTTAGATTCAACAGAAGTTCTAAGGCCTTTTCTACTTTTCACGAAATTCCAAAATGTAGAAGGACCGTCTTTGAATTTACGTTGATCATAACTTTGAAAAAATTTAAAAAAGAGCTTACCAAATTTTGTACCATTTGATAGACAATGATACTAAGTAATGGTCCTAAATAATCAGGACGATTTATGAGCTTGGAATATAATAAAAGCATTTGAAAAGTAAGAAATAAATATTTTTGAGGATTGAGTTAATCCCATCAGTCTTGTTTGAACCAGTTTCCACCACCTGTTACAGTTCTATAAAAGAATATAGTTCATCTTGAGGCAGATATCTTAGATCTGGATAGAACATACATACTTATAATTGTAAAATCCTTGAAATTATAAAAAAAAATTGTTGATAAACAATAGTACATCTTAAACATACGTAAATAAAACAAATAATAAACAAAACCGTAAAAATTTTAAAAAAAATGTGTACTTCCCTATCCCTCGTTAAAGTTGTCTCAGTCACAGCAGAAAAAAATTTCAAATTGTAATACAATTGACGTTATCGTTATTAGAAACATTCTGGTATAATTTCGTTTTTAAGTTGCTTAGCATGGAATTTTTGAAAATTTTGAAAATAAAGTAGCTTCTGAGCTTTTTGACACCGCTGAATTTACCGAGTTTCAAATATAATTTTTTATAAGAATCCAGCTTTTTTTAACAAAATCTTCTCTTTTATACCTCTCTTGAAAAAAAAGATTGTTTAACAACTTTTTTAATTATTTATAATACATGTTTATAATATTCCATTTTCTTATACAAACATAAAAGTTCAAATTTACTCATGTAAACGTTACTTAAAAATTTTGCGGAAAATTATGGATGAATTTTGAACCAAAACGAAGCTTTTTAGACACCATGGTATGAGAAATTCTAAATTGACACCAAATCGACTCAGTCTATCCAGACATGCAGAAAATCATTGACCAGCTTAAGGGATGCTTGTATATTCTTCAAAAAATGAAATAAATGATTATGTAAAACTTTTGAAATTTCATTTCAATATAGTATAAGATATATGAAGATTTGTCTGAAGCTTACGTTCGTAACGTTCTGATTTTATTTTTGTCATTTTCATTTTTTGGGACACCGACTCCTAAATCCCCATAGACTTCGCTTAAGCCGCTTTTGCACTCTTTGAACTGGCTCACTCAGGTGGACGTAACAGTGACCAAAACGTACTTTTACCATAAGAAAGAATCTCAGTCTAGGTATGACTTTGATTGACGGTACAGCTGACGCACCATTACTAGGTACGCCCTTGATATTCAGAGGAAAAAAAATTCTAACGCTCCAATGTTTGGCGTTAGATTTAGAACACCTCTGTTGAGTGCCTTTATAAAGGTCTTATAAAATTGTGCTTACCACTATTATAAATGAGAAAACAGTACTCACTTGACAGTCTCCATCGGTCGTTCGTCTATGCTCAGGATCATGCTGTTGGGTTTGATGGCCAAACTCAGCGAGTGCCAGTTGCCGTCGTTGAACTGCTCCTCGTAGTTGTCCAAGATTGTGGGCCGCACATGTTCCTCATTCACCGTTTTCAGAGCCACCTTCACTTTGCCGTCCTCCAGAAATACCCGCACCGAGCCTCGGATGAAATCGTGATGCAACATCAGACCCTTTTCTTCGTATGTCCGGAACGAAAAACTCACATTCAGCTGCTTGACGCTGTAGTATCCCTTTAGCTTGGCATGAGACCCACGGGTCAGGAAGGTCACCGGGCTTATTGGCGGCTCCGGACAATTGTACGTAACGTGAACCTTCAAGTAACGCAGATGTTCACCCTCGTAGAAAGCTTCCTTCATCTCTCGGATGAAGTTTGTAGCATTCAGATAAAGATTCTCAATACAACCTGTGAAGTTCTGCTGCACGATCAATCCTTCCTGCAAGTTTGGTACTCCTCCAACGTAGATCTAAAATTAAAATTTATTTTAATGTCTCTCGTTCTGAATTTTTATTGCAAAAAAAAACATTGGACTTACCGCTCGGTTCAAGTTCAACCGATCGAACTCTCCCTTGATCTTCTTCTCGACGATCACCCGATCGACGCTGAACATGATATCCCTTCGATTGCGGGAGATGACCACGTCGTGCCAAATGTTGTCGTCCAGCAGACTTCCAACCGAGAGCGATGTCATCACCCCGGAACCCAGATCCACATTCAACACCATCCGATTGTCCTTGATCTGCAGCGCGAAGTAATCGCCCTGGGTACCCCTCGAATAGAGCAGAATACCGTTAGCCTGGGCCGTCTTGAAGCGGAAGCGAATCGTTTCACGCGTCGCCGCCACCGGATCCCGCAATAGATCGTACCGGATCAGGCCGGTCCCGTTTAGGTACACGTTCTCAGATTCTTTAAAAGAAAATAAATGTATTTTACGTATCCATTCCTTAAACTAAAACAAGATAAATCACGCTCACTCACCATAGTGACATCCGTAGAGTTCGACACGCAGCGAGATTCGATTCTGCCACCGGGTCGGGTTGATCCGGATCCACTGGGCAATGATTGGCACTTCGAATGAATTGTGGCGCACCGAATCGCCATCCTTGTTACCCTTGAAGAGCTTCATAAAAAATGGAAAAACAGTGAATGTTAGAGTTGGTACGATTTAGTAGTGATTATGGCGGTAGATTTCTTTCTTATTACTTGAAGACGACACAACGCTGATGAACGTGGCTGCGAGACGTTGCACTAGCCGGGACATTTTACTAGTTCTAACTACAATTTAACTTATTTGTAAGTCACATTTGTGTAATTTCAATGTCTATTTGGAGCAATTCATTCTATTTCAACTATTGGGTTATGTCTACAGACATGCTGGTTAGTATTTAGATTCAGTATGTTAATTATACGGCTTTGGTTACAATCATTCAAAATTAATAACGCTTCAAAGAAATAAAAAAAAATAGAGCTGAAGAAAAGTGAGACAAATATATTTGAGAATTTTATTTGCTTTTTATAAAGATAATCAAAATAATGATTTATTGTAAGTTACTCGTTCAGGTTATAGATATTAGTTCAAAATAAAATTTTATTCAATAATCTTAAAAATGAATTTCGTATTTTTTATAACTTGTAACCTCTACTACATGAATTATGAGGCCAAGAAGTCTGCGTAAAATAACATAATTTACCCCAAAAATGCTCGATAGTTTCCATTATTTAAAAAGTTTAAAAAATAGTTTATAATTTTTAAAATACTTTTTTTGGATTCTATAATTGTATTTTTAATTAGTTGAAAAAGTTTTAAGTGTGTTACCATGCAGAACTAGGCGGTAAAATTTTAAAAATGAACTTCCGAACCATATCTATGTATATGGTTTTGTAATTCATATGCAGTAGATGGTTAAGAAGGACAGACCCTAGGAACTTAAAGTTTCGTGGAACTAGCCCGTCAAATCCTTTTTTCGTATTTTATGAATTTTTTCTTTTTTTTTATCCTTTTTTAAATGTATCTTTGTTTAAATTAATTGTGTTTTGATTAATTTTTATTCAAAATTTGTTTTTTCTTGCTTTCTTTTGAAAAAAAAAATTTAAATAACGTTTAAATTATACTTGGATTTGTATTTTATAAATGAATCTTTTCGTACAAATATTTTGAATTTGTCTTGTGATGAAAAAAAATATATTGAAGCAACTCCTAATAAGCTGTCTATTTTTTTTCATTGTGCTTTATTTGATCATTTCATCATTTTTTTTTTGTTTCAATTTTTTTCGTACTTTAAGTTTGACTTCCTTTTATTATTTCTATTATTCAATTCGATGTTATTTAACTTTTTTTTAATTGATTTTATCTGTTCATATTTTTTCTTTTACTTGAATGTTTTTCATATTTCATTTTGTTCTTATTTTTTTTTATTTAATGTTTTTATTCATTCAATTTTTTTAAGTTTTTAAATTTTTTGAGTGTTTTTTCGATTTTTTTAGTTTTCTGTTTATTTATAATAACTTTTAATATTTTTTTATTTTTAAAGTAAAAGGCCTTTAATAAACTAGTTGTAAATATAAAATATTTTATAATTTCAATTTTTCTTTCTAGGACTTACTTTTCCTTTTAATTTATTTTTTTCTGTTTCATTTATTTATTTTTTTTTTTTTGCTTTTTTTTCTTTTTTATTTATATGTTTCTCTTTCATTTATTTTTTCTTTCGTTTTGATTTTTTTTTCTTTTTTTATTTTTTTTTTTTTATTTATTTTTTTTCTCTTTTCATTTATTTTTTCTTTTTTTTATTTTTTTTTCTTTTTTTTTAATTATTTATTTATTTATTTATTTATTTTCTTCTTTTTTTCATTTTTTTTTCTTTTTTTCCATTTTTTTTTTCTTTTTTTCATTTATTTATTTATCTTCTTTTTCTTCATCAATTTTCCTTTTTTTCGTTTAATTTCTTTTTTTATTTTTTTTCATTTATATTTTTTTCTTTTTTATTTTTTTTTCTTTTTTATTTTTTTTTTTCTTTTTTATTTTTTTTTCTTTTATACATTTTTTTCTTTTTCATTTATTTTTTTCTCTTGATATATTTTTTTCTTTTTTATTATAATTTTTTTTTTTTTTTATTTTCTTTATAAATTTTTTTTTATTTTTTTATTTATTTGTGTATTTTTTTATAATTTTTTTCTTTTTAATTTTTTCCTTTTTATTTATTTTTTTCCCTTGTATTTATTTTTTTTCTTTATTATTTATTTTTTTTCCTTGATATCTATTTTCTCCATTTAATTTTTTTTTTTCGTTTTTTTTCCTTTATTATTTTCCCTTTTTTTCGTATCTTTTTATTTATTCTTTTTTTTATTTTTTTTACTTTAAACTTATTTTTTTCCTTTAAACTTATTTTTTCGTTTTTATTTATTTTTTTCTTTCAGATTTAATTGTTTCTTTTTGATTTATTTATTACTTTTTGATTTATTTTATACTTTTTGATTTTTTTTTCTTTTATAATTATGTTAATCTTTTTTTAATGTTTTTCTTTTTTATTTATTCTTTTTTCTTTTTTATTTATTCTTTTTTCTTTTTTTTTTCTTTTTTTTCTTTTTTTTCTTTTTTTCTTTTTTTTTCTTTTTTTCTTTTTTCTTTTTTATAAGATTGTTTTTTCTTTTTTATTATTTTTTTTTCCTTTTTTTATTTTTTTTCTTTTTTCTTTTTTATTTTTATCCTTTTTACTTTTTTTTTCTTTTTTATTTTTTATTTTTTTTCTTTTTTTTTCCTTTTTTTCTTTTTTTTCCTTTTTTTCTTTTTTTTCGTTTTTTTGCTTTTTTCCTTTTGTTTCCTTTTCTTTCTTTTTTATTTATTTTCTTTTAAATTTTTTTTTTGTCTTATTTTTTTTCGTTTTTTCTCTTTTATTTTTTTTCTCTTTTTTTTCTCTTTTATTTTTTTCTCTTTTATTTTTTTTTCTCTTTCATTTTTTTCTCTTTTATTTTTTTTCTCTTTTATTTTTTTCTCTTTTATTTTTTTTCTATTTTATTTTTTTTCTCTTTTATTTTTTTGCTCTTTCATTTTTTTTCTCTTTTATTTTTTTTCTCTTTTATTTTTTTCTCTTTTATTTTTTTTCTCTTTTATTTTTTTCTCTTTTATTTTTTTTCTCTTTTATTTTTTTTCTCTTTTATTTTTTTTCTCTTTTATTTTTTTTCTCTTTTATTTTTTTTCTCTTTTATTTTTTTTCTCTTTTATTTTTTTTCTCTTTTATTTTTTTTCTCTTTTATTTTTATTCTCTTTTATTTTTTTTCTCTTTTATTTTTTTTCTCTTTTATTTTTTTTCTCTTTTATTTTTTTTCTCTTTTATTTTTTTTCTCTTTTATTTTTTTTCTCTTTTATTTTTTTTCTCTTTTATTTTTTTTCTCTTTTATTTTTTTTCTCTTTTATTTTTTTTCTCTTTTATTTTTTTCTCTTTTATTTTTTTTCTCTTTTATTTTTTTTCTCTTTTATTTTTTTTCTTTTTTATTTTTTTTCTTTTTTATTTTTTATTTTATTCCTCTTCATCTTTTTTTTAATTTTATATATTTTTTTCTTTTTTATTTATTTTTTTCTTTTTTTAAATTTCTTTTTCATTTTTATTTATTTTTTTTCGTTTCCATTTATTTTTTATCATTTTTATTATTTTTTTTTTTTTGATTTTTTTTTATTTCATTTTTTTCTATTTTTTTTTTTTATTTATTTTTTTCTTTTTTATTTATTTTTTTCTTTTTAATATATTTTTTTCTTTTTTATTAATTTTTTTTCATTTATTTTTTCTTTTTTTTTCTTTTTTTATTTATTTTTTTCTTTTTTTATTTTTCTTTTTTTTCCTATTTTTTTTTGCTTTTTCTTTTATTTTTCTCTTGTTTTTTTATTTATTTTTTTTATTATTATTATTTTCTTATTCTTTTAACTTTTTTATTTATTTTCATTCTTTTTTATTTATTTTTTGATTTTTTATTTTTTTTTCTTGATTTTTTATTTATTTTTAGATTTTTTATTTATTTTTTTCTTTTTTTTTATTTATTGACTTTTATTTATTTTTTTCTTTTTTATTCATTTTTTTTATTTGATTTTACTTTATTTGATTTATTTTTTTCTTTTTTTTCCTTTTTTATTTATTTTTTCCCTTTTTATTGATTTTTTCCTTTTTCTATTTATTTTTTTCTTTTTTATTTATTTTTTTCTTTTTTATTTATTTTTTATTAATTTTTTTTATCTATTTTTTCCTTTTTTCTTATTTCTTTTTTTATTTTCTTTTTTTCTTTTTTATTTATTTTTTACTTTTTAATTTTTTTTTTCGTTTTTTATTTATTTATTTATTTTTATTTATCTTTATGATTTTTGTTTATTTTTTCCTTTTTTATTATATATGAAATTTTTTGGTCCTTTTTTTAAATTTGAATTATTGAATTTTTTATTATATGTATTTTCTATTTCTTTATTGTGATATTTCCATTTTAATCACTTTTTTAAATGTTTTTTTTCTAGATTCTTTCAATTTTCACTGATTTAATTCATTATTAATAGAAGTTTTAAGAAAGTTTTTTTTTAAATTTCAATATTTAGGTACAGTAGTGTGGTCCTAGCAGAAAGTTAATTTTGAGATCAATTGATCAACTCAAGGGGTTGTTCAATAACGCTCAAGTTTTTATGCGGATTTGCCTTGATTTGTTCCAACGAATTAAAAAAAAAATCACTTTCAGCTTGTGTTTCTTTCCTGATTTTTATATTTTTCTATTTCTAGTGAAATCCAAGGCTCTAAAGAATAAGCCAAGAAATTTGGATATCGATTGTCATACATACATCTTTGTTGAAAACGTTGCAAAACAAAGTTTTTTTTTTAATTCGAAAAAATAAAAGAAAACACTTTTGAATCGAAAGCCTGCGTTTTTCAACAAAATGTTTTTTTTGTCGCACAAGTATGATTTGATTTGAATTTCAAAGAAATCGTTAAATCGTTAGAATTTGTGTCTAGGTGTTTCACCAAATTCAAAACAAAAATCTTTTATATCCATATAATTTGGAAGTTGCGTTCAAATTTACAGTAGAAAGTTTAGCACATTTAGGGTTTGAGATTTTAAATAGAAAAATAAGGAATCCAACTTATCTAAACATAGAACAGACAATCTTTTTTTTTGTTTTCTTTTAGGGAAAGTTACCTGCTCCTCGCCGCCACTGTCCGTGATCGACTTCCATATTTCACCGTCGTCCGAGTACTGGACGATGTACTCGGTGACGCACTCACTCGTCGTGGCGCGGCCAGCCGTCGCAATCTTCCGCACCATCTTCCGACCCCCCAGGTCGATGGTCAGGAAGTGGAAGTAGGTATTCTCGACCGGTGTCCATGCCGAGCGAGCTGTTGTTGATCCCATCCATCATTGCCAGCATGCACAGTCATTCCACCAAACAATGTCAACAACAACAATAACCACACCACGTGGACCCATCCACGTCATTTCCGGTGGATTTTATTTCGTTTGTTTGTTTTTGAGGTGTTAAGAGGTTAGTAGGGTTTTTTTTGTAGATGTTACGACATTTCAATTAAAGTTTTGTGTGAGAGTTTGTTAGTGGTTGGTGAGTTCGAAGTTCAGCCGATTTTCGTATCGATTTCCGGTCCAGATGTGAGATTGGTGGCATATTGGGAAGAAAATTGATTCATTAGTGTCTGTTGCCAATTTTTTTTTCTAAAAACTAAAAACTAAAACTCAAAGCATGTCAATCACACCATTACCATTTTGATTTCAGAATTATTTGCATAAAACCATCACCAGTGAAGGGAAGACCGACTAGCAAGGGGATTAAAAATCCGTGTGTTATGTAAATGTATCAAAACATACAAAACACCAATCTTTTCTTATTCTAGAGAAAGGTGACTTCCTGGAAATTTTGTAAAGCCAACAGCCAAATGAGAATGGGTGAGAAGGAAGCAGCTTTTAGTAGTGCAAACTATTTACACGTTCCGTCAGCCACTAACGATGCGCAATCTTGAGCCGCGGCCTCTCAAAGGGCCCCCAGTACTGGGTCATTCACGAAGACGTTCTGCCGTTTCAAGCCGGAAGCTGCCTTTAATACCTTTGTGTTGCCGCCGGGTTCTTTGTAGTCGATGAAGTCCAGTCCGTTGAAGCCGTAACTGATGCTGAACTCCGTTACGTACTCATTGCTGTGCGGACGGCCCTGGATTTCGATTCGGGTCACGTTCCGGACCACACCGAGATCGATCATCAGTTGCTGCTCGAAGTCGGACTGCTGAGCCGTCCAGGCGCTTCCACCTTCGATGACGATGACGATTTGACATGAAACAATTCATCGGTTATTCGGAATAAAGTGGATATCAACAATCAAAGGCGGCGGCGAGGGAAAATCTCTTTAAAATTTGCCTCTATTTACTCTCTTTTAACAGACAAGACTAACGACAACGGCACATTTTCAAAGCACATTGCAAAAGGCAAACTATTTATTCCCGCCGAAACCAAACAACAACCAGAGGGAGGGAAGAAAGGTAGAAATAATATTGCGGTTTAACAAATGAGTAAACATTCCGAAGAATCCGAGAAAAAGGGACGACGAGAACGAACGCACAACGAACGCAATTCTCATCCAGGAGGGGACATATTAGCACCTGCGTTACCTAACCTAAACCTAAACTGCACTTCGGAACGAAACGGGGAAACCAAAGTAAAAACGACATGAGACACCCTTCGTATTCGATACCCCTCTTGAAAAAAATAGGTAAACTAGAACAATCGATCAACAATCAACAGTTTTTACAGACTTTCTAATAATGAAAAATGCATTTCCCATTTTTGAAGGGTAGAGTGTGCTTGGAATAGACGTTTATGAAGTGGGAACAATTTATTTCCAATCCAATGAATACAAATTATGAAAGCGTAAGTTTTTTTTATCTGCTTCGGGAACAAAATGGAACAAACTGTTTAGGGGCAGCTGTGTTTGCGAGACAGCAGAACAATAGGTGGTATGAATAAAAAAATAGCAATTGCTTCGATAGCTTTTACTCTGCTCGAACTTTTGAATGGCAACATTTGAAAGCATTTGCTCAGCTAGATATGAAAAAGCTGAGTAAAACATTTACTTTCAACCTGCTCCGAATTAAAAATATGCATGCCATTCGAAGAAATTGACTAACAAAACTGCTCGAAAATAGCAAAAGCAATTACTAGAGCTTTATTCATATCAGCCAATATGTTACATTAAAACATTTTTAGTTCAACTATAAAGGACCTTTTTGAGAAAAAGATAAACTCACAAAAACCGAAACTGAAGCAATGGGAGAACTGCCAAAAAAATGGTTCTCGATAACAATTTCGGCAAAAGCATACTAAATAACGTAACGATGTTCAATAGATCATATTTCTTGCAATTGCTGCTCATACATATTGCCATTTAACAATGACTCAATGACATACTTCAGAAAAGCTGAATTGAAAATAAAACTGCGGGAAACTGATTCACGGTCATCATAAATTTGCGGTATTTTACCATATAGAATCTTTACAAAATGTCGGGAAAATCTAATATTTTTGTCATGCCAAAATTAAGAAAACGACAACAATGACTAAGCTGACGAAAGGTACAATAATATGAAAAGTTTAATAAATGACAAAAACGACTGAGTTGAGAGATTGACCAGGATGAACAAAAATGACAAATGTAACAATAATGACAAAATTGCAAAAAATGGCTAAACTCGCTAAACTGAGGAAGAGATTTACTCAAAATATAATTTCTGGTATTTTTGATGTGTATTGATCAATTACAGTTCTGCAAATAACAAATGGAACTTTTGTTCCCTTTAACATTTAAAAAAATCACTAAAAAATGTAGAAAAAGAAATTTAAATAATAAGTTTATTTATATTAAGTTAGGCTGCAACAAATTTCAAATCCTTCTTTTGTCACTCGGAGTTGGATCATCGCAAGGGTACATTTTGTGTAGCCAAAATCGAATTTTTCAGTTACTTTTACAAAATAACTATTATCATTACCAAAAACGTTATTTTTAGTCAATTTCCGACCATTTGTATATATATATTTTTTTTAATCATGTTTTTGATGCATTTTGAACCTTTATTGTTTTGTTTATAATGTTTGTTCTCATTTGACATATTTGCTGTTTCCGTCATTCTCTATCATTTTTTAGTTGTTTTTCATCATTTCAGCAAATTTCAATGCTTTCAGCAACATCCAATTTAAGCGAATTCCTATTCAAAGACCGGATCAGCGAGACATTTCCTCGATCAATAGAGTGACCAGATTCACACATGTGTAAAGCTACTGCAGATCTAGGATTCTGTGAAGGAAGAATTTTCTTCTTGAAAAATCAGTTCATCTTTTAAACGGAGACACCGGACCAGGGCACACTTGGTTGTTCAAATTCTTAGGTAAAAAGAAATACAATAATTTACCTGACAATGCCCAAAAACGGGTAGAAAATAATTTAGCACTACCAGAAAATACCCAGAATAGGGTAGGTAGACCCAAAAAACAGACAACGGCACAACTGCCGAGCATTCGGAGGTTTCTGCTACCTAGTAGTAGCTTACCTAACCCGGACAATATATTGTTTATTAATCCGAAAAGACATACCCCTGTTAAACAGTTATTAATTTTTTGTCTAATAAGATACGAAGTTACGTTCTTCAGTTTAGAGAAAAAATTCCTTTAGAGATTTAATAAATTAGCATTAAAAACTATCAGCAAGCTCGGTTATACAGAAGAAAAAAAAATGATGTAGATTTTTTAGTACAAAATATTCAATTTTCCCATACAAGTTCAAATTTACTCATGTAAACGTTACTTAAAAATTCTGCAGAAAAATCATGGATGAATTTTCGATCAAAACGAAGCTTTTTAGAACCCAGGGTTTGAGAAATTCAAAAATGACCCCAATCGACTCATTTAACCATGACATTAAGCACTGTTAACACGTTCGTCGCCACGTCACCCATATATGGGTGACGGCTCTCTTAAGCAAGGTTGCCGCTCAGTTCTGCCACGCGTTGTAAATCTGAAGCTCTCTCGCTTTACTTTCATGCTCTGAGATTTTTTTTGGGCGACGAACGTGTTAAATGAGAAATGAGAGGTACATATTTGTAGAAAAATGTCAAAATTTATTAAAATGCAAGGCTGGTAGCGGTTTGACTATGAAAAAGTAGTGACTTTAGTGACCAAAATTTGAAAAAAAGTGACCAAATATTGACTTTGAGGACCGAAAAAAGTGACCAAATTGTGACTATGTAGAACGAAAAACGTAATTTTGAAGTACAAAAAATGTGACCAAATCAGGCCCGTGCGAAGGAAATTTAGATAAAAATAATAACAATACCAAAAATAAAAAACTGAAAAGGAATAGGTTTTCTTACACCGTTCGTCACTCATGTTCAACACACAAACTAAAAAAATGACTGATAAACAAAGTTTTAGAAAAATATTACAATGAATGTTTCAAATTTTCGATAAGTCAAGAAAGTAAGAAATAAATTAGTTTCAAAAGAATTTGTTAGCAAATTTAAAATTAAAAAAATCTGAATTCCAAATTAAATGTCCATTTTTGTACAAAACTTACCATGAATAGCTGTTAGGAAAATGATAATAATTGTTAATTTTTATTCATCTAAATTTGGAATTCTTTTCCTCATTTTCAACTGGAAGTTTAGTGGAAAATTCCGCTGTAATTTTTTAATTCGAACAAAAAATATTTAATCACGATTTAAAATGTGAATTACCGATTACTGAATAAGAAATGAATTTTGAACAGCATTTATTTAATGTTCGATGGTTTAATTTAATTTGATAAAAAGAAGAATATATTTATAATTATTTTAAAAGTGCCAGTTATATAAGCCAGACATATAACCTTTAATAAAGTAAAATCCTCCAGTTATCAAAATTTCATTTTTGAAGCTTAAACTTAACTTCATGTTCAACTACACTGACAAAGAAATGTTAGAAAAATGAGTAATTACGTGAATGATAAAAACTGATGAAAAATTTAAAATAATGAGTTCAAAACTTTTGTTATTAATATTGAAAGCACAAATCAAATACAAAGTTAGTTAACACTGCGTATTAAAATTTATTTTTAAAGTTGCTGCTTAGAACAATTTTTCAAACTTTTTAGATTAATTTAAAAATCATGATCGATCTTAAAAACATGATTTCATATAAAAAATATTAATAAAAAGTTTTTATATTTTCAATCGCAGGTTTTTAAGCTTTAAATTACAAGCTCTGAGTTTTTTGTCTCTTGATTAAAATATTGGGTCCTAGAAAAAGAACAGAAGGTTGAAATTATATTTTATTATTAAAAATTTGGAGTTAAAGGCTTATGGTTGAAGAACACGAAAATTCAGAATTTAAAAACAAGGAAACAATTGTTAAAAATATGTCTTATATATAATATAAAAAGTGTGATTAAAAAAATCCGGCAAGTTGATTAGAAAATTGAAAAAAAAAACTGTACAATAAAATTCGGTAAATTTATTTGAAAATTAAAAAAACAATAAGGAAATAAAAAAGATTAGTTGTGTCCTAAACTAGAAATTTTGTCAAATTCGGCCGAACACATTTAGTTTTGATGATAAAAAGTTTATTACTAGTAAAATCAAAAATTGATAGATAACTGATTATGGAAAATATCATTACAAGTATTTTTGACATCACAGTAGAAAGTGTAAAAAAAAACTTGATTCTATTTAAAGCTCATCAATTCATATAAAACTTTTATTTTCAAATAATATGTTTTCGATTTGAGTTTTTGTGAAAAAAGGGCAGAAACTTCTCTAAAGATTTTTACTCATTTTCAAAAGTCATTTCGAGAACAAAAGCTGATAGAAATATTGCATACATATTTAGATTCGGGGAACCCAAATTAGTTGAAATTACCGTTTAAATTCAATACACCTAAAAAAATGTAAATTTTGTGGCCTTGTATAAATCTTTAAAATAATTTTTTTTAAGTGTTTAGAAGAACAAAAAACTCGAAATAAAATTGAGTCTGAAAATGTTTATTTTAAGAATATTTCATATCAACATAACATTTATTATGACATAAAAGATTTTTTTTATAAAAGAAAAAAATGGTTCGCTTCAATCTCAATCTTAGTTACACTTCTTAATAAAAAGACGAGATAGGGTTTTTATATCAAGTTTTGAGTTCCAATACAAAAGATTGATTGAACTAAAAATTAAAATCTATAATCAAAGTTAGTTTCAATTCATGAACGTCAAATTATGTCGTAGATCGAAATGTCTCAAGCCAAGGGTGATTCATGCCGCAAAAAATTTCTGACTGATCAAGTAATTAACCGTTACTACCGTCAATATTAACACGCGCAATTCAAATTACTCTTTCATTGGTTTATTTTCGGTGAAAAAAGTGATTTTCGGTGATAAAAGTGACCATTTTTTGGAAAATAGTGACTTTAGTGACCAAATGATGAAAAAAGTGACTTTTTAGTGACTGACCCAAAAAAAGTGACCAAGTCACTAAAAAGTGACTCGCTACCAGACCTGAAAATGGTAAAAATAACCAAATGGGCAAATTAGCTAAAATGACTAAATGTCGTATGAAAATGAGAAACAATAAAACGGAAAAGATGTCTAAAAATTACAAAAATGTCAAGAACGTTGAATTAAACTACGTTCACCGTGGTGTATTTGGCTAACGCGCCGTTGTACTGATGCGGAAATTGCGGGTTCAAGTCCTGGTCATGCGGGTTCGAATCTTTTTTGAAAAAATCATGATATTTAAGGATTATAATTTTTCTTCCTTTGATAACTCATGTTTTTCTAATGCTTTCCATCCCCTTGAAAATTTGATAATTTTCAGGTACCAAGATGTACCCATGCGAACTCAGAAAATTAGATTTGAGCCCATGATTATTAAGACAAAAAAAATCCTAGAAGACCCAATATGTTCAAAGCGATTAGAATAACAATTTTCGAAATCACAAAATTAATGAGGATAACTTGAATTGCAAAAATGTTCAAAATGAAAAAAAAGGATGAGAAAACGAATTAAATACATAATTGAGAAAAAAACGCTATGACTAAAATATGGCCTGGCTGATTGATAAGTTTAACAGATTTCGTATGTAATTGAAAATATTTGTGTACACATTGCGTACCAAATACGAGATATCTCGTTTTTTGCGCTCGGTACGATTGTAATGCACTAAGAAGCATAACTCAAATTCTATAAATTTAAGAAACTATATTCGACAAAGTTGACAACACATTTGGTAACTCAAAAAAACTAAATTTTTAGATTTCTGAGATAAAGATTGCGGAATTTCGGTGTTTCCCGACTTAGATTTATTCGCGGTCCTTAATGGGTTAAGATTAAACTGAAGTGGCTCGGAAAAGGCTGATGGCATTCAGTTCGGTCTGGTCGAACCCCGACCAAATATGAATAAATGAACAAGAATAAAAAAAATCTCAAAAAAATGATCTACATGACCAAAATGACAAAAATTACAAAACTAGCAATAATGACATAAATAAAAAAAAAGTGATGAAAATTCCAAGAAATATAAATTATTATAAGTAAATACTAAAATTAAAGTGAAAAAATTTAAAAAATACCTATAAGGTATACTCGATAGTAAAAATAACAAAATTGAATAAATAATGCTGGTTTTATTGGTCATTTTGCTTTTATGTAATCTTGATAGATTTGGTTATCTATAACATATTTGTTCAAAACAACAAAAAATAACTAAGATTTTATCAAAAACATACTGTTGTGTCAGACCATTCCGGATATGGGATAAAAACAACTTGTTTCAAGAACGGTTTACACGAAAGAGAGTTTTTATTTGATGCGAATTCAAAATTACAACTTTTCCCGCGATTTTGAACAATACAGGATGATATTAACGGAGTGGCAACATTATAGCGTTTAAAATATGATGAAACATAGCTTGTCTACTTTTAGGCGTTATTCATTCCAGGGTGACCAATACATTCGAGATCGAACATACCGGCCACCTAAAACAAATGTTTTAAAATTGGTTGCCCTAGTTTTGTTTTGAAATTGCTCCTATAATGTTTAGACGGCACGATGCACTTCTTTAAACAAGTCTTCTGGTTTAGCTGGTAAAATGTAAAAATATTCGACGATCGTCTAGCGGGTCAATTATTGCTTCGGTTTCACTGGTCGGATGGGCACACACAATGGAACGGAGAGGTAGGTACAAGTACAGTACTTATCGGACAATCAGCTGCTGGCTACTGGACTTAATTTTCAACGGAATGGAAATTGGATGATTTCATGGCTATTCGGTGGCTGGGTCATCGATCGGGCTGAAACACTAGGATTCATACGTGCTGGGGTAGGAACCATTGACCAATGATCAGCAATTGGCGTGGTCACTTCCAAAGTATCAGGTGAGTACTATTGGAAGCTAGTACTGCCTGGCAGACAGTACGGCAAGTACCCAGATTTTTTTTTTTTTTTGTGATGGCCCCACAGGCCCATTTGGGTCCTTCCACCACCCCATACGCTTCTTTAGAAGTGGGAGGGACAGTGTATCCTTTGGATAATTGTTTTTACTTTTATTTGTCATTTCTGTACTTCTTGGTCGCCTTTCAACTCCCGCGTATGTCCATCACTGTACAGATTATCTGTCTGATAATTCATCAGATTTCATCACATTTCAATAATTTATATATGTTTCAAATGGTATGCTTTACAAAGAGTATTGTCAATTGTTTAAAGCTATTTATGTTCGGGCTGTCCTTGATATCTTGTGGTAGGCTGTAGTACATTTTCAAACCATTGTAGAAAACAGATCTTTTTGTCATTTCTTTCTTGACATTTGGCAGTCTAAAATCTTGTGCTCTTCTTGTGTGATGGCTATGTATGTCATTTCCGTACTGTAAATCCTGGGTTAAATATGAAGGTAACATCCCTTTTTTTATTTTATGCACAAACATAATGCTGTTATATCCAATCCTCTGTTTGACTGATAGCCACTGGAGCATGTCTAACATTATGACACTTGGAGTATAACGGTTGCAGCGGATGACAACTCTCATTATTTTGTTTTGAATTCTCTGTAGTCGTTTAATTTGCGTATCAGAAGCGTGGAGTAGAATTGTAGAGCAATAATCAAAATGCGGCATAATGATCGATTTCACATAAATAATTTTTGACCAGAAAGTCAAATATCGGTTTATCCGGCAGAGGACACCATACTTAGTTGCAATTTTTTTGATTGTATAATCTACATGATCTATGAAATTAAGCTTTTCATCGACTTGAATTCCCAGGTATTTTGTCTTACGCACTCTATCAATCACACATCCATCGATCAGTAAGCTTGGATAATCCACAATTTTGCGATTTCCAATTATCATCCAGTTTGTTTTGTTCAGATTCAGACATAATTTCCTTTGTTTCAGGAACTCATTAATGTTTTCCAAATCAGCATTTGCTTTTTCCATTATGAGCTCTAAATTATTACCAATCCAATAAGACACTGAATCATCCGCGAACAACTTCAGGTGGCCGTACTGCAGACACATTTTCAAGTCATTTATGTATAGAATAAACAAAACTGGTCCCAAGACACTGCCTTGAGGGACTCCTAACTTATTCTCTCTGTATTGAGAGTAGGCCGAACCAAATTTAGTCCTTTGCATCCTTTTATCTAGATAACTTTGAAACCAATTTAAGACCGTGCCGCTAATACCAATTCTGATCAACACCTCCAACAGCTTCGTTCGATCGATTGTTTCAAACGCTCTCTTAAAATCAAGGAATACTGCAACAGTGTAGTTACCCTTTTCGATGTTAGCTTTCCAGTTTCGTAATAAACAATTTACTGCAGTCTCCGTAGAATGATGTTTCCTGAATCCAGACTGTTCCTCGATTAAAATGTTTTCTGTCTCAATGAAAGTTAACACTTGTCGTTTAACTGCTAACTCTAGCACTTTCTCTTGTAACTCCAACATGTTTATTGGCCGGTATAATGATGACTCTCTCGTATTTTTCTGTTTTGGTACAGGAATGACAGTCGTAAATTTCCATGTATCTGGCATGACGCCTGATTGCAGACTGGTGTTAATAATTTCGATCAACTGGTTAGCTAATACTGTTAGAGAACCTTTGAAAACTCTTAGTGAGACAATGCCAGCTGTGGGTTTCATGTTGTCCACTATCTCGTAAAACTCTTGGATGGAAACGTTTTCGATGGCTGATTTGGACCTACCAGTACTTTCAGCATTGGACCTACCAGTACTTCCCATCTGGGTCGAATTGCTGATCGGGAACGGGAAAAACTTACTCGGGTCACAGGATTGGCCTTGGGTCACAGGGTTGGCCTTGGGTCACAGGGTGAGCAGTTACTGGATCATAACAGTGGCCAATGGTCGGATACGTTTCCATTACCAATCGGTTTAGCTTAGGGTGACACACACGAATTATGGCTAGGGTTGAAATTTGGCAATCACGGCGGGCTACTGTCAGGAACGGTACATCCGGTATTCGTCTAGGGTTGAGGTTATAGGTTGGGACCCAGAATGACTCGATGGGATGGCTTAACGCTGCAACAGGAGCGATAAAGTCCTGGCGAAGACTTTCCCATCCTGGTCACGGCACCAAATGTTGTGTCAGACCATTCCGGATATGGGATAAAAACAACTTGTTTCAAGAACGGTTTACACGAAAGAGAGTTTTTATTTGATGCGAATTCAAAATTACAACGCGATTTTGAACAATACAGGATGATATTAACGGAATGGCAACATTATAGCGTTTAAAATATGATGAAACATAGCTTGTCTACTTTTAGGCGTTATTCATTCCAGGGTGACCAATACATTCGAGATCGAACACATACAAAACACGAAAAATGATCAGAAATCATTAGGAATTTTGACACATCAATTTTCCTATCTTGATGAGTTATAATTTAGTAGTCGAAGGATGTTTATATGCCTGAAATTTTATCAAAAACCCTATAGACACATTCCACCGTGACGTGAAATCGCTTTTCCGGACTTTTCTGCACTGTTATCATTCTAGAAATCAACCAATTTACTTGAAAATGATAAAAATTAAAGCAAACGGTCGCAAATTGAATTTCCTTTAAAATGAATATAATTTGGTTATTTTAAAATTTAAGTTGTTCTTGTTGTGATTGATTACTTTTGTGACGTGAATTCACGCTAGAATTAACCATTTCGGACTTTAGTACATACATCTTTGATTTTCTGTTCTCTCTGTGGAAATAGAATATCGGTGTCTTCGAATGAGTTGTAAAGAAAACAGTTACCCACAAATTGATGTACGGAACTTTTCGATTGAACAACAACGAACGAAGTTATGCTTATTTGAAGTTGTGACGTGAATTCACTCAGTTCAAACAGAACAGGGTAGTTGACTGAATTCACGTCACGAAATATAAAGTTATACTGTGGTTATACTGAACCATTCATTGGAGCCTTCAAATTTTATGTACACTTTCCAAAACGATATTTTGTTGTTCCGACTTTTACAATCATAAATATTCAGTATCTGCACCTAACTTTTTCCTTATTTTGTTTGGCACTTGAATAGCAACATATTGAGAGATCATATGTTAAAATTACTACTGTCTTCATTTAAAGATTCGCAAAAAATTTTTTTTTTTTTCAATCTTTTTGTATTTTTATTTGAAAATAATGAACTTATTAAAAAAATCAACTAAATTATGCTCGATTTGTAAAAATCCGACCATCTGGAGGGTCAAAACAGCTTTCAGAGCACATTTTTAATTAATATAAAATTTAACAAAAAATTAAATTTTGTGACGTGAATTCACTCATTCGTGCTGTTGTAACTCAGCTAGATTCCAACCGATTTCTATAAATTTAAGAGTTTTAGAATCGTCTTATCATTTTCAAAGAAAATCTCATTTTTTTTATTTAAAAAAATATCAGAGTTTTCTCGTAAAATTAAAAACTTCCCTTTTTTGTGACGTGAATTCACTCATTTGCGACTGTTTTTGTTCGCTTTTCAAACCAACTACATTGAATATAAACAAATTCTTTTTTCTACAAAATGAAGCCGTGTTTTTGGCTTCTGAACATACTAAAAATATTTCCATAAAAAAATCATTCATATATTAAAATTAATGATTTTGTAAAAGTTGTCAAAAACACCACTTTTTACAACAAAAAAACTGATTTTCAAAATCATCTAAAACATGTGTTAAAAAACCTTTTTCTCTTTTTTCCGTTGGTTTTGTGTGATTTGAATTATCAAAATTATAGACAATTTTGAGATTTTTTGTTACGCGAACGGATAAAAATCACCTTTGAGCGGTACAAGCGCGTGGAATGTGTCTATAACGTTTCAAATAAAGAAATTACAAAAAAAAACTCCTATGCAATCATAACTAATCCATATCAATCATTGATATCATTTAAACAAAATCACAAATTTTAAAAAAGGGTTCAGTTTACAAAAACCATAAAAAATTTAAAAATTATCCACAAGGAAAAATTACAAAAATGACGAAAAAAAAATACAAAGATTATCAAAAATTTAAAAAATTTAATACGAAAGAGAGCCAAAATGGCAAAATAATTAAATTGACCAAGCTGACTAAAATTACAAAAATGTCAAAAATTGACTAAGATGACAAAAGCAACAATTTTTTTTTTAATGTCAAGATGATCAGAATGGCAAGAGTTTTCATGAAAACCAAAATTACCAAAATAAAAATTACTGACTGGAATGACCAAATGATAATGTACAAAATAAAAAAACGATAGGAATTCACAAAAAAGCCAAAGATAATAACCAAAATAACGAAAGTAAAAATTAAAAAATTTCAAACATGAACAAAATGACAAAACTGATAATATGATAAAACAATTAAGAAAAAAATGAATAAAATAACAAAAGTTACAAAAAAAAATAAAAATAACAAAATTACATAGCAAATATAATTTTCATTTTAAAATTTTCGTCATTTCCTCTATTTCCTTCATTTTTTGTGATTTATGATAAAAATCAGTATTTCTTCAATTTTGTCATTTTTTACATATAAATCAAAATGGTTTCGAACATTCATGAGATATTAAAAAAAAATTAACGTCTAAATTGATTCACGATTCGCTGAAAACTTCATGGAGATAGTTCGAATGTTTATAATGCCATTTTTCCTGTAACTTGATGACAAAAAGTAAAAAAAATAAAATAAGGGCCAAGATAACAAAATCAATAAAATAGTCAATATTACCGAAATTACATGAATGCAAAAATAAAAAAAATTAAATCATATATGACAAATAAAAATCGAGAAAAACGTTAAAAAATTTTAAGAATAAGAAAAATTAAAAAAACGTTAAAAATGACAAATTTAGAAAAATAACTGAAATAAAAAAAATGGCATAAATGACCAAGATTACAAGAAGTAGAAAAAATATGAAGAAATGACAAAATGACAAAATGACTAGGTTGACCCGTGACTCAAAGAACAAAAATAGCAAAAATGTCATAAATCGCTGGAAAAAGGTAAAGATGATCGAAAAACCAAAAATTATCAAGGTGAGAAAACCTAAAATTTTGACTCAAATTAAATTGGCAATAATTGGCAATAATGACCAAAATAACAAAACTGAAAAAAAAAACGCCAAAAATCGTAAAATAATAAAAATAAAATTTCGAAAAATTCGGAAATGACCTAATTACCCAAATTGATTAAAATGACAAAACGACTTTAACACATAAAAATTTTTAAGCCGAGAAACACCGAAATTCAGCATTCTATGTTATAGAAATCGTTCAAAAAAATTCCTCAAATTTAGCTTCTTTGAGCTACGACAAGTGTTATGTTCAATTTTGTCGTATAAAGTTTTTTAAACATTTGAGTTATGCTTCTAAGTGTACACGCCTGCGTGAGGTAAAAAAGAGGGTCCGCTATGTGTTCATGACACAAAATTAAAAAAAAAAATCCAAAAAATCAAGAAAATAAAAAAAAACTACTTGATTGGAAAAACGTCAAAAAACAAAATTCCATTCAATCATTTTTGTTATTTTGACATTTTCTTATTTTTGGTCACTTTTTTCAAAGACCTTTTTTAACTAACCTAAAACTTTGAACATCTATTTTCCTTTTGACTCCGAAACGGAAAACGACTTTTGGATTTAATTACGGAATTGTTTTTTCTTTTTTTGTAACAAACATGGTTCCAAAATTCTTAACTATCCATATATCCATAAGTATCAAATATCTGTCCTGAATAACAAAATGGATAGCAAAACAAAAAAAATCTCCAAACGGTTCTCAGAAGAAAAAAAAACCAAACGTGAAAACGCCTGCCGCAGACCCCAATTTTATGATGCGTGACGCACACCCTTCGATTGTCGCCTTATAAAAAAAAAAGGATGTAGGTAAGTCTTTATAGCAGGGAGAATAATACTTAATTTCACCGAAAGTTGTTTGTTTTTTTTCCTCTGTCGATTGGCTAGGTTTTTTGAATTATAAGGATGAAAAAAGTCCTTTTGTATGATCGATAATAGTGCGTTTGTCGCCGTTGCCCTTTTTTGTAGGCCGACTCATTGGTGCGTTCCCAACGATATCGTTTACAAGTATTTAGCATAATTTTTTGTGGTGCGTTTGTTCGAATTTCCCACGACTGAAATTGGCAAAACATTTAAGAAAATAAATGTTGAAGGAAGAAATAGTTTGAATGAAGCATTTTAAAACAAATCAACAGTTCTTCATTGAGTCATCACCCTTCTTTCAACAAACAATTTTGTCTAGAAGTTAACATATGGCTCAAACGTTTCACATGAGCAAACAACAGTAAGTTTGTTTCCAGAAAATGAGCATCCTGGAGAGAGTTACATTTTCACCTAACACTAAAGCACTGGGGGTCGATGTACAATTTGTAATGATATTTCCCAGGAGATAATCAACCACACAACCACAAAAAGACAATCCCCGAAGGATTTTATCGCCAAACAACCGTAAACTGCTCCCCATTTGTCAGCTTTTGTGCCGTGAGCGATAGAGACACTCGCAGGATATCGGCGAAAATCGGCACTAACATCGACGAAGGGAGTTTGACACCCCCCACCTACGACAATTTAGATTTTCCGCAACTACCAAATCGCCCCCAGGAACAACCAACAGTCAACCCTGTCGATTGAGTTTGCGGCTAGAAATCGCGTGACGACATGCAATTAACAAAAACAAAAACTGCACCCAACAACGACCTAAGCCGCTTTTAGTGTAATTTGATAGAACTTTGGTTTTCTCCACCCAGGTTCATCGTTGTTAACGCAAGCCGAACCAACGAACAAACGACGATGGCCACGTGTTTGTGTGCCGGCAAATTAATCCCGACTTTCCCGGTGACCATCCCTTTTGAAAAGTTTTAGCAAACCAACGTTCGCAGTCACTGCAACAGTATGGCTTTCGATGCCCTTTTCCATGGATTTACGGTTGTTGAAATTTTACACCTGTCGAAAGTCAACAAGCACATGATGATGACTTCTTGAACCGAAAGTTTTCAACAATTGTGCATCGTCCTCCGAAAAAAGGGGACGATACACCGAGTATAGATCAAACATTTTGACTGCATTGGGCGCCCGAAACAACCGAAAAAAGAAATTGGGAACAGCAACCAGTAGCCAAGTAGACCTTTGGCACGGGAGAAGCTAACCCGGTTCCGGTTCCGAAAATCGGCAGTGGGTTTTGCTGTTGAGCTTGTGGTTTTTTTTTTGCTCGAACCTTGCGGGGAATGATCTAGGAATAGTAAAAAGAATGTTTAGGTTTCGTGACTCATGAACATAAATTGTGTCTATTTGCGTATGAAGACGTTCCTCATAAGTTTTATCAATATTTGACATCGTTTCGGAGTAATGAACAAGTCAACGAACTTATGTGTAAAATATACATAAAACCAACACCAAAAAGGTAATAACTTTATTTAGTCTTTTTATATTCCTTATTTATAATACCGTCACAGTAGTTTTCGTCTATGGCCAAAAGTGGTTTGTGTCCTTCGATGAGAGATTGAAAATTTACAATTTCGAAATAATGCCCTGTAAGATCCAAATCTTTTGGAATGTTTTCCAGTGCCACAGCTGCACAGTGGTCCTTATCGATAAGAGATTCCTCGAAGCGCCAGCCTTCGGCCAGGGTACCATCCACCCTCAGAGTGCTATCACAGACGACTTTTCGTGTATCCAACTGCTTTGTGCAGATGGAAAAATCAAGCTTTTTCAAATTGATGGTAATTCCCACGCCAACATTCTTAACATAGCTCTCCTTTAAGCACCAATTTCGCATGAAAGCCTCCAAACGTTCCCCATCATCGGGTCGACTCTTGATGTAGTTCCACTCCTCGAAGGAAAAGTTTCGGTCCATTAGCTTGAAGAAATCTCCGAGAGCTTTTCCTCCGCTGTACTCGATCTTCATAATATCGACTCCAATTTTCGGGTGCGGTTCAACAGTTTCATCGAAAACAATTCCGGCCAAAACCGCGTACCGGCCCTGGTGTGATACATTGAAATCCACCAGGTGTCCAACGTTCTTCAAGTAAGGTTTACCCTTGTGATCTCGATCGAACTCGATCTTCTCATAATCTAGTCCGGTCGCCAAGTGTACGAACTTTCGCATCATCAACCTGCCGATTATGGAAGCATTGAAATCATCCCGGAAAACAAACCTGGCCAAACGGGTCTTCTCCTCCGGCTGGATGCACGATGTAGCCAGCAACAAATCCGTAGCAGTAGGCTTCCAGTTGCTAAAGTCGAACGCCCAGCGAACGTGACCTCCCTTGCGCAGAGACATTCCTTCACTTTCTGCAGTTGCTTCGGTAGGCCTCAATTTTGCGTTAATTCTCAGTCTACAAATGAAAAACGCTTGTTAATCAGTCCAGGAACATATCGCACCAAGTAGAATTTCCGAGCTGATCGCCTTAAAACCGGGGTGGTAAACAAACAAATTGATGAAGATTTTTGTTTTCTGATGCGTTTATCACGGGATTTTGACAACTCCCCCTATGCAACCAGAGCTGCCAACCGAACAGAATTGGGATCGCTCCCGGGGCTGAGAGAGCAACTAGAACGGGCGAAGAGCGAATTTCTCTCATTTATGCAGCCGTCGTCAGCTCGTGATGTCGCTCTCCGTTGGTTGGGCCGGTTGGGCGGGACGACATATATATTTGGATTTATGTTCCACATCCATCGCTTAAGTTGCAATTTTTAGAAGAATGTTGACGAATGTTGTCGTATGTTGACTACTTTTAAGTGTGACCTATTTGAAGAAAACAGAAACAAAAACCGGACCCTCCCGCCCTTCTAACGGAGGTCAATTTGGATAGGTCAGCGTAATTCAATTATTTGCGTGCAGTGGGTGGACGCCCTCAGCTGGGCTGAAACTTGCAGCTTGCAAGCATGCATGTTATGATCGTCGCGTCGACGACGACTTCAATTGGAGTAGTACACCGCCTTTTCGAGAAACAGTGAATGAGTGAATCATCAAAGCGTCCCTCGTTCGATTCGTCACACACGCGTCTAGGTCTTCGTGTGTTGCTAATGGGAGTATCGCGACGCTGATCCGCTTCGTTGCGTGAATAGTAAACAAATCTCCCGCAGTACGCCACCAAGACCCTCTGTCTACATATGTTCATATACTACAGAACTAGATGCTTACTAGAGTAGAGGGTTGGAAAATGCGATGTTCGACTCATTAATAAGATTTTCCCTCTTCTTGGAAGAGATGCCGTCTCGCGGTTTAGCTGACCTGGCGGCATGCATCACCTATGTTTAGCCTGCTGATACGCATAACATTAAGCACACCTGATTAACGCTAAAGGTAAACGTAGTTAAGCGAGCTAATCAATTTATCTCTTTCAGCATCCGGTGTCGATTTAGTAGTAGGTTCCCTTTCGATTGGGTTTTTTGAAAACATCCAATAACTGTTATTTTGTTCCCATAATTTCAATTCCGTTTAACCGTTAACGAGCTATCAATATGGCACACGGTACAGGATGGGCTTGATTGACACGTGTCAGGAGAATCAATGTGACGCGCGTACATAGTTGGTTTGCAGTTTTCCCCTTTTTTAAACGGGTGCAAATCGTACAAATGCATCTCACTCACCCGCATGCATGCACTCGCGTTGCAGATTTTTCCCAACGGATTCGTCACATCCTGTCAGTTGTTGGACAGAGGATGCTCCTTTATTTATGCAATATGTGCCCTGCAGTACATCACGCATGGACGTTTACATTTGTTCCGGTTATTTGCTGTTTTTTTTTTAGCCAATTTGGCTTCGATAGCATTTATTCTTCATTTCAGCGTTTGTATGATAGAGGATCAATCGGCCATGATTTAGGGGTGTCTCGGAATGCTTAATGGTGAAGTAAATGCAAAAACGTCGAGCACTGATATTTTTAGAGAGCTTTTTAGAGAGATTCTCAGCTGAAAATAAACTTCGAACGAAACAATCAAACTTTCACTCGCGGAAGCCAATCGCATGCACGCTCTTCTTTTAACTCAAAATTAAGTTGTTTTGGTTCAAAACAGCACTTTAGTTGCAATGCTCAACTTTGAGTTTGACTGGGCAGTCGAAAAACTACACCCAAAATAATTTTGAAATTTTTCTACGGGATTTTTCACGTAAATTGAGATTTTGTTGCATCATATCAATTCTACGCGAATTTTGTAGTAACCACAGAGTATCAAGGATGCCCTGGTAAAAGCTACTTTATTTTCACATAACTTACACATGATTTTCACGTAAATTCCAAGTAGATGATCTAAATCCGTTTTATGCAATTGTCTCAAGCGTGTGGTTGTAAATTCCTATTAGAAAAGAGAATTGTCAGCCAGCTGTTGTAAAAATTTGTGTGTCCCCGGAAGAGGAACTGCATTGACAAGCCTAATTAGATTTAGCTTTGAATTTTTGGTAAGTGTCTTTAGCTTTTTGATGATTCAGAATAAAAATAAATTGATTTTTGTTTCCATATTTTGATAACAAGGGATGGATCTGGATGCAAGTGTCCTTCCGAAACTAATGCCGATTACTGTTTTTGGTACGACTTCCCGGAACACAGGACACCATGTAGGCAACAACGGACAAGGTAAAATTATGTTTTGATTAGATCATTTATTTTTCATTACTGAATTTTCCATTTTTTTCAGCATTCCACAAGCCGCCCTGCGTTGCTGGAACTGCGGGAATTGAAGTGTTTTACTGTGGTAAAGTGAAGTGTAAGCGAAAAACATTGTGAAAATAAAGTTTGTTCTAAATGAATTTTTGTTATATTTTCATTATAAACATAAACAAAAATACAAATTGACCTATACATTTCACTCCGATTCTAAAAACACTCCTCGTAGCTTTCATAAGCACAGTGAGGTGAATTCACTAAAAATTCACGTAACTTTTAGGTAAGGCCCATGAAACACGAATTCTTATAGGGACTTGTTTACATATTAATCTCGTAGGATCGACGTGAAAATCAATTGTATAAAAATTATGTATTTTTTTCACGTAGCCACTACGTGCAGATTATTTTGCGTGTAAGCTCTGATTATCTCGCTAACTTTCAGCTACTCAGTTCAGAGTGACGGCTACTCAGTTGTCGCCAAAACCGCACCTATTAAGTTCTGACTAAACGGCTTTTACTCAGAACTGACTAACAGCCTTTTTCGCGACAACTGAGTCATGGTTACTCAGAATGCGCGAATAATTCTGAAGCGGTTTTTGGCCGCCTTTTCCATGCTAGAATAGTTAAAACCTGTATTTGGGATGAATAAGCCATAGATGCTTAAAATCCCGGAAAAAAAAAATAAAAAAAAAAATAAAACCTGTATTATTTTCCAGACAAATGATGGATTTGTTGATTTGATGAATAACAAAAGTCCAAAGGTTGTGCATACACATTTATTTAAAAAACATCCACAAACTTAATGAACATTTTTTCGCCCGTCGGGTTTCGTCTCCCGGGCCGGGACCCATTATGAAGTAATAATTGTGTTTGGACCATCATCACTTCGTCACAGAACCCTGTAATAAAAATATTATCGGATTAAAAGCCAGAAATTACCTTTAAAATGAATATTCACCATGTATATATTCTAGTTTTTGCCGCACGAAAACAACCAAGTCCGACCGCCTCGCACAAACTGATCAACATTTACTCAGTTGTCGCCTTCAAGCATTCGAGTTCTCTGAGTGCCGAATTTTCTGACGTCTGAGTAAATTTTCCGCTGATAAATGAGTTCATTAAGATCAGCCGTCGGCTGCTTCATACATGTGGCGACGTCTGAGTAAAAGGTAGCCGGGCTCTGAGTATTTCAAATTTAGCGAGTAACATACTCAAACCTAAGTTCGACAGCCGAACTCAAATTTGAACTTTCTTCATGCCTTTATTCATAGCTACTCAAAATGCAGTTCGGCAGCCGAACTCGCTAAGTGCTTTCAGTTCAACATACACAAAGAGGGTTCGCCGAAGGAAAAATGGGATTAGTTTTAGTTCGAAGTTCGAACTCCGTTTTGAACCATCGCAAGAAGAAAATGGAACTCAACTTTAGTTCATACAACCGAACTATGATTTGACCACGGGGAACACGGTCAAAACAGCACTTATGTGGCAGTATTACTGGTATTACTCAACTTTGAGCATACTCAAAACTAAGTTCGACAACAGAAAATTGGAAAAACTGGAATTTGAACTTTTTTTATGCCTTTATTCGTAGATACCAACCCGAAATGCGGTTCGACAAAAATGGCACGGATGGGATTAGTTTTGAGTTCGCAGTTCGAACTCCGTTTTGAACCATCGCAAGGAGGAAAAAGGGAACGTAACTTTAAGTTCATAGAATCGAACTATGTTTTGGACCTCGGTCAAACTTAATTTTGAGTTTAAAAAAGGAGCGTGTGGTTGAAGTATTTTGATTCACAAAGATTTTTTTTTGGCTTTTAAGTAAAATTCATTTCAATTATTAAGCATATATTTTAATATTTTTTCACCTATAGATCTTAATGATTGTAAATAATATTTTTAAAAGCGATTTCCTTTTAAAGAGACAATGTTCGTATCTGAGAAACTATTTCTATTTTGCAACTGAAGTTATGAAGACCTTGAACATTATCATAGAAAGTTCGATTTGCTCCCGTCGCCTGTCATTTCCCTTTGTCGGACTATTGAGTCTATAAGTAAACCTGCCTAAAGATTTTTTTATTATTACGGTGTGGTTCAAATTTTCCCACTAAAGTGAGCCCAAAAATGATGAAAATAAAATTTATTGCAAAGGTCGCTTCAGAATTTCGTTGTTCGAACCATTTTTTTCTAAGTAGACAAAAAAAATAAAAAATTACAAATCAAAAAAATGACAGAAACTACAAAACTGATAAAAATTACAAAATTAACGCACCTCAAAAACCCAAAAACTAATGTAAAAATCAAAACGGATGGACAAAATTTGTTGGCTAGTTTTGTCATTTGTGTTTTTTTCATTTTATTTTTGAATTATTTTTGTCATTTTGGTCTTTTTTTGTTTTTATTGTCATTTTGTCATTTTTGTAATTTTCATTAAATCTATTGTTTTGGCAAGATGGACCATAATGGTCTCAGCCGTCCCCTAGCGGGACAAGCAAATTAAAAAAAAAAATCTATTGTTTTGAGTTCGTCTTGGTACATCTTCGTACCTGAACATTATTGCGTATTCAGAGAAAAATTGGATTCACGCAACGGCAGTTAGACCCGAAATTTGACAACCGTAACTTGACAGCTCGATTGATGGGCTGCATTATTGTCAGTGTAACCGAGTAACACTGAAGAAAATAATCATCTTATATCTGAGGCTTTTTTTCTGGTGGTGTTTTTTGTTGTCCTTTGATAAAGAGTAGCATATGCGAATAAAAAGATAGGTAGAATCAGTGATGGTTTAAATCATTTGACTTAATTTTGAATCATTTGCTTATAACTTCTTTTGAAAACATTTTTCCCAGAAATGATGTTCTAAACTTTAGTAGAACTAGATCTTAGCTGCAACTTTTGTGACCAACACAAACCTGTATCTCTTATGCCTTATGAATGAGAAATCGAAAAGTTTAAATTTTTGAGCAATGATCGTAATCACAATCATTTGGATTAGCGGGTTGGATTAAATCCTACAATTCATACCACATTGAAGATACATATTTATGACATACAAGAAAGTTGTAGCTTAGATCTGTATCTACTAAAGTTTAGAACATCATTTCATGGAAAAATGTTTTCAAAAGAAGTTATAACCAAATGATTCAAAAATAAGTCAAATGATTCAAACCATCACTGGGTAGAATTAAGTGAAATATGATTTTGCAAATTCAAAATCAAAATCGCTTTCAGGTATGGCGCTTTTGAGAGCAAAAATTCTACAGAATAATGTGGACTGTCCAGAATTGTTGTCGTTACTTCCGTTTAACGCTCCTGTAAGATCTACTCGGACGCAGGAGTTCCTCAGACTTACTACTAGACGAACTCGATACGGACAAAACAACCCTTTGGATACATGTTGTGCTCGTTTCAATGAAATAGTTAGTAACTTTGATTATAATATTTCTAAGGCTGTGTTTAAAAGTAGAATAAGATAGTATCTTTTTGTAATGTGTAAACATCTCTAAATGTCTGCAAAGACTAAATAAATAAATAAATAAATAAATGGAGAAGCATGCGTCTCCTAATACAATTGCCCATTGTTTGTTTGGGTACTATTTTTTGGGACTGGAAAAGTAGAGCTTGCCAAAATTTACAACAACAATCGGAAATTGGGTTAGCAAGTTTGAACTCAACGAAACGGTTAACAGATGCAACAGGGTAAAAATCTTTTTAAAATTTTCCGAAACAAAGCGGAAGTGGATTCAACAATTCCAACAACAACAACGATTGCTCCATCGGAAAATTCATTTTCATTAGAAGTAGTCAATGAAATTCCAGATTGCACAGATGTCGATCACATTTGATTCCATTTTATTATTTTTATATTTTTTACTTCCGTTGTATGTTGTTCGGTAGAAATTAAGTAGCCAAATATTCTCAAATTGTTTGTTTAATTAAATAAATATTTCTAGAATATCAATGGTTTTCTTTAAATAAAAGATATTGAAAAAAATCTGAAAAATCCATTTTTTTAAATCAGTGGTTGTTTTATCACGAAAATAGGTAATAAAAAAACATTTCATGATAATTGTTAAAAAGTAGTTTTTGAAATATATTTTGTTGTACAACTATAAGAGTTAATATTTTTATAACTCAATTTGTTACGGAATGGTAAATATGTGAGGCTGAAGTCAACTTTTCTATTGCAAATTAATGGAATTTGATTTTTTCTTTAGACGTCGAAAACAATCCCTTCACTATATTTTTTTGTAATTATGACATAGACTATCAATGATTCTGAACAAAGTAATGCTTGTTCCGTCACGTTTCTTGACGTGTCGCTCTTATTATACCATCCGCTTTAAAGTTAGAAAATAAATCCCTTAATACTATAATTTTTTATAAATAAAGAAATAGATTGATTCCCGTTTTGTTTTTCAAATCAATGATTCGATACATTTCTTTTCTAAATAAATGTGATAAATCATTTAAGAATTGGTAAAATGCATTGAAAACAGATTTAAATGTCACTGCATCATTCATAATTGACTTTTAAACAATGGTTTTTTTGCCCGCAAAAACTCATAAATATAATCTGAATTGTTTGTTTCAGTGCAACAGCTTTGACGTCTTACGGTAGTTTTTCTTCTTCTTTTGGAAGAGTTGAAAAAATCCAACTTTTCTCTGTAGGAGCAATATCACAAAGAATGAAATAACATAAGCCGTAAATATCATGAATTTTTCGAAAAACGTACAACGGCTCATCAACAGGACTTGAACCCGCAATTTCCGCTTCAGTACCGCAGCGTGTTAGCCAATTACACAACGGTGAATGTGAGGAAATAAGCTGCAGCAAACGTACATGTCGAGCTCCATTGGTCGACTGCTGGATATTCTATCGATACACTCCATGTTATATCTCGCATGTTTTCTTTGTCCACAGTGTATCGATAGAAGATTCAGCAGTCGACCGATGGAGCTCGACATGTACGCATGCTGTAGCCCATTTCGTCACGTTCACCGTTGTGTAATTGGATAACGACGTGCCCGCTGAAGCGGATATTGCGGGTTCAAGTCACGTCGGGGTGAGACCATTATATCTTGTTCGAAAAATTTATGGTATTCACGACTTCTTTCGTTCATTGATACTTCATATGTTTCTCACATTTCCCAGCAAAATTGAAAATGTGATAATTTCTGTCAATGTTTTTATTTTAATGCTTTTTATCATTTCTGTTATTTTTTTTTTCATTTTTATTATTTTTGCATTTTTTCAGTTTTATTCATCTCTGTCATTCCGGTAATTTCTGTTATTTGTGTTAGTTGTGTCATTTCCGCCTTTTTGTAATTGTGTTTTTTTTTTAATTTTCGTAGTTTTTAGGGTTTTTGTTATTTCTGTAGCTCTGATAATTATAATTTTATACGGATGGGGTTGTTTCATAATAAAATTGATTTTAAAAAATGATTAAAAATAAACTCAGCATGTGTAAGTGAATCGCCATCATTAGGTAAGGGAATCTAACATGTGTTTCATAGATACTTAAATACCAATTGCTTTTCCCTCATCCTTATCTAAAACTGGATGTTGATAGGACACATTACCATTTCGAAAACAGAAAGGCACACAAGGGCTGAAATACAGGTTAAAACAACGCCTCACCCCTTTAAAAAAAACTGGACATATGGCATAATTTCCATGCAGAAAAACTCACACAGCACCTTTATCCCTCACTTACGAGTAACTATGCAATATTTCTGAATGATTCTGGCCAACCACACACAAAATACTTTTAATGACCGCAGGACTGCGAAGATTTTGTACCGAGAAAACGACAGTCTGTCAGTTATCTCAACTGACGAAAATACGATCGGAAAACCGTTTATTAACGATACGTCGGGGGAAAAACTCACATATCCGAACTGGTGCTAAAAAACTGATGCAATCCACTTTTTGGCCGTCCCGTCAATAGAACATTTTACAGACATACACACAAAGGATGGGAAAGTTTCGACTGAGAAAACACGTGGCATCAATGAAGCACGACTCGCACACAATAACATACACGCACCCACACTTGAGCCAGACGGAAAACAAAACATAAATCATTTGCAGCGGAAAGGAAAGTGTAGCGAAAATTTTAAATAGAAGGAAAATCAGCGCCCGGAAAAATAACCAACGTACTAACCAAACAAACAAAAGGAGACGAAAGAATCACATCAATGAATTCCGAGGTGATGTTGTTACTGCTTAAAAGTGAACAACCAACAACAAGTGGGGGCAGAAACTATTTTTATAAAGTAGGCGAGAATCACTTCAACAACTATTTGATGTGGAGGAACTATTTGGTGTGGAGGAAGGAATGTCAAGAGGATCTAAGCTAGGGTTACCATATCCTGTAACGCCAAAAAGAGTACATCGAGAAAAAAATTCAAAATTATAAAGACTCACATCATTTATTCAAAAACCATGATGTTTTATGTCATTCAAATACCGCCAATTTGTTGCAAGATATGTGACTTACATGACAAATACAAAGTATTTTAAATTGTTTTACTCAAAGTTTGATAAAAAAAAAATTGCATTTTAAAAGAGTTTTTCCTAGAGCCGTTTTTTTATTCTTTAAAACATTTTTGCTGATTCGTGTGCTTTTGATTTGTGCACTATGCTTTTAAGCAAATTTTAGCTATGCATATTGCCTACTGTCCAGGAGTTCATTGCATACCCAAAGGTGCTAATTTAGAACGAAAAATCCCGTTTGAAATCGTGAATGTACTCGTGATTCCTTCTACTGATAGCCATCCATTGAAGCATTTAACAAATAAAGCAAAATTGAAGGTTTATCTGTGATTGAAGTGTTGTTCAACGAATGCATAAAAGGTTAGATCTTGTATTTATAAGAATACAATCTTCCAGTATCGGAAGAAATAAGTCAGTTTATATGAGAAAATTTAATTTAATTCCTTTCACAGAAAAAAAGAGTACTTTTCATAAAGTTTCACAAAAAGAAGAGTACGTCCATTTTTCGATCGAAAAAGAGTACATGTACTCTTAAAAGAGTACGTATGGTATCCCTAATCTAAGCACCATTGGATAGTTCGTAAATTTTGAAACATTTAGACACAGTAGAGGAAAAAAATTCATTAAAATTCTAATGTGTAAACTAAACCCCTATTATATAAAATGGAACAGGAATATTCTCCAAACAGTATCGATCATTTTGACATGATGTCCAGAAACTTGGGAAAAAGGAAAACAAACGCCCGTTTCGATTTATCTATAAACAAGGGACAGCAACAGAAATGGAACGAAAAATGCAAGAACAGAATACGAGTAGGTACAAACAGGAAGAGAAAATATCACAGCATAACACACACAAACTGGATAAAGACAATTCTATAGAGTAGCGATAATGAATAAACAATAAAAATGCCGCCTCGAAAAGGGACAGTCTGGTCTGACTGGCCGGCTTCTTGGCGTTGTTGTTGGAAAAGCGGAAAAATGTAAACTTACCGTTCAGGTGAGCATTTTCCGGGCCTCGTTCCCGAAGCTGTGATGTGGCCGTCAATTTGGCATACTCCAGCAGCGGCTCGTTGCAGTTGTACTCCGAGTAGGAGTCCTTCTGGTAGTACTCTGTGAAGAGAGGATGAAATGTTAGTAATTTTCTCGTCAAAGAGTGGTCAGTACAGGTCTATGTCATGAGTTGTGATGGCGAAGGTTTCATGTTTAGTTTAATAGAAAATTTTCCGTATCATCTTAGAGAAGTGCCACAGCATTTAGATTTTTTTTTAAACTGCAGCACGAATAACTTTACAGTTTACTAGATTCTTCCTATAACAAATTTTGACAACACTATGGGGATACTTGATCCCCTTTTCTTATTTTCATCATATCTTTTTGGAAAAATTTTGCAACTAACCGTCTCACACAGGAGTATTTCACCCAAAAACCTGGCCAAAACTCAAAATTTAAATTTTATTGGTTACTTTTATGTCAATGTTTATTTGATTCTTAAATAAATTTAACACCATGTGCCAGTCATTTTTTGACATCGATGATTATAGAGACAGTATACAGCGCTTTGAAAATTCTTTTATTAAGTTTTTTGTTATAAACGTTGATTTTTTTCACAAATTAATGTTTTTGTTTATATACTTCTATGGTTAAAAAAAATTGCACATTTATTTAATGATTTTTTACAAAATTTCTCGAAAACAAATGCTAAGAGAGAAAAAACAAATTGCATATTGGGAATCGGGGCCCAAATTATTCAAAAATATCTCTTAAATTCCATCTCAGAAAAAAATTGTTGCTTTAAATCCATTGAGATTTTTTTTTGTCGAGGGAAATAACTTCAACCCTGGCTCAGAAATTGAAGCCAAAAAATAAAAATTGTATTCCCAATAACTTTAATTGTTTAAAAGTAGTATAGAAACTACATGAAAAGGATCAGATTTTTATGATTGCTGATTGAGTTACTGGTGCATTAACAAAATTTGAAATATTTACCGTACTGAACTAGGCGAAAAAGATTCCAGCCCTCGTATGCAGTAATTTTTACAAAAAAAAAAACTCAAACTAAAAAATATATTTTTTTGATTTGTTTCAACGTTGAGAATATTTTAGGTTGTTATGCAAAAATACGATGTTGAAGTGCTTCAATAAAAAAAAATTTGATTGTTTCCCCTTTCTGTAATCTCTTATTGTAATCCCTTTTTTGAATAACACATGAATTTTTAATGCATTTTGGAAACATGTAGGGCAAGGGTGAGACACCTTTTGAACCAACGGGCCAATTTGAATTTCAAATCTTTTTGGCGGGCCGCACTTACCGTTTACAAATTTTGAATAACTTTGTTTCCTTTTGTTGGCTATTCGCTGATAAGCCCTTGTTTGCCAAGTGCGTCATTGATTGATAATTTGTAAAGGCTTTTGAATAGTTTTTGTTAAAAAAAAAAAGAGAGATATTTAAATTAAACATCAGCTCGAAATTTTCGATGAAAAAATTTAAGAAACGATATACACTCTAAGAAAATTGTACATATTGGTTATGTAAAAAGTACATACTTTGAAGATCGACAACTTTTACGTAGAAGTGAGTTCCAGAAATTACATACTTTGTCAGTTCTTTCTGTTCTACAAAACCCTTTCTGTAGAAAGAACTGCAATTTCAGTAAATATGTGGTTGATGGCGTTTTTCTTCTCACTCGCACCACCAGAGTGTCAGTCTGTTATTTACATCCTACTCGCGCGCAAGCAACAACTTTTGCAGAACTGCCTGTAAGTCTGTGAAAACTTCAAAATTTTTCCGTTTTTCTCGGTAAGTTTTGTAACATTCATTTCTGCTGTATGTGTATTCAGTTCATCTCCATAATTTTAGCATAATTGTTGGTTTCCTCTGGGTCCAGAAGCGTCATAAAACGCTATCATTAGACGATTCTACGATCTGATTCTACCATAGTTGCGGCCGCAACCAAGCAAATTAAAAAGCAGGGGTAATATTTCTGTATTTTTTTAAAAGAATTTTGCTAACCATTTTTTGTTTTAATAGGATTTCCAACTTCAACACCCAGTCGACTGTTGAATCACTCCCTGTCCCAGAAGTTGAACCTATAAGGACACCTGCTCAAGCGTCGATGTTCTGGTTAGGCCAATCCCATCCGGGTGGCTTCCATCATGATATGTCCAATTCAATCCCCAACGGAAAAACGGACTTCTTGGATGAAGCGGAGAAAGTTTGCAAAAAAACTGGCCGGAAATAATGAAATCAATTTACTACAAAATCTTCAGTTGTTTTTGAATTGGTGGACAATAAATTATTATACTAAAATCAAATTTCAATCAATTTGAAAGAAAATATCCCTGCTTCTTAATTCCGAATAAGAATTTTGGTTATTTCCCTACTTTATGTGATTTTAACATACTTTTCAGTTCACAGAGCTCTACGTTCTTTTGCGTACTTTCTACATACTGGTATGTACCGGCCTATGTTACATAATTTCACGTACCACCATTTTTACATACTGGTGACTTCCTGCACTTACGGGTCGTTTTGACTTCTTTTTACTTACTTTTGTGTAGGATTTTCTAAGGGTGTATAAAACAAATTTACGCATTATTTGTTTGAGACCTTTCAAGAGTAATAACAAATTCCGTTTTAATACAAGTAGAACAATACCAGACGAAAGCAATTAATCATTTCACATTTGCAATCATTCGTTCTTCTAAAAATAGACATTAGCTTTGCATTTTATCAAAGCGGAGGCCTTTTAACAACTCGTACAAAGGTTTGAACAGTTTCCTTTTTTGTTCAAGTCGGTGGTACTTCCATTTGAAAGTCTCTAGCGATAAATAATAGTTAGAAAGACATTTTTTTTTTTGGAAATTGTTGTTTTCTCAGCGTTTGACGTTTATTTATTATCAAAGTTTATTAATTTATATTTTTCTTTTTTATTTCTTGAAGAAGATTTTTACTATTTAAGATTGTCACGAAGTTCTGATTGTTTTCCCTAAGAACGGGCATAAACTTTTTGTTTTATTTTTTTTTTATTTATCTATTGGGATGTTGTACAAAGTTGTTGTGCAAATGTTGAAGATTTTGAATCAAATTTCGTCGATGAATCTAATTTACTGTTCTGATTCTTGATTTTTTTTATAAGTTTTTAACATTTTCTCAATATACCAATATAATTCAAATACCACAGGGGTAGGTCAATCAAAAAATGAAAATCATTGCTTATGTGAATATAGCTATTATCCATTCCTGAAATGACTCAATCTATTGATGTTCTACTTTCTACTTTCCGAAACAAAAATACTGCACTTCTTGATGGTTTCATTTTTTGTTAATATTTCAATTCAAACGAAACAAAACATTTTTGCTATATTTTATCAAATAAATAATTCTTCTGAACATAAATAAAACTTATCTTCTGAACATATTTATCATACAACAGTATCTTATCTTGAGGCTTAAAAAATCACTTAGAAGTGCCTGTGCTTATTTGTAGTAGGCATTCCATATTTTCCGGTTTTGTCCAGGTTTACTCGGATATTTAAGAAAAAAGCAAGACAAATCCGGTTGGGCTCAAACACCAGAATTTCATGAAAAAATGCCAGGATTTAGTCCGCATCTATCTACCGTTTCAACGAGAAATTTACATTTCAAAAGATTTGTTTTATCTTTCTATTCATTTTGTTCGAATAATTCCAGATATTTCTCGGGTTTTGGGTTGTCAAATTTGAAATAAAATTCCCGGTTTATAACAATAAAATCCTTTCCAGTACTTACTCTGCGCTATTGCACTTTCATGAATTTTGAATTGAAATGTGGTACCTAGTTAAAAAAAAATTATAAAAATATTATTCTGAATAAAAACAAACGCCAATAAATGGTTCAAATACTTAAAAAAAGGTCAACAACCGGATAATCGTGGGACAAGCTTTTGCCTAGTAGGTCAGAGAGGATAGGTTGGTTATCTCACGGTTACAGTACCTACATTTAAGATAACGAGATGGGAAACTAAACGAAATATTCAAATCTTAAATTTAAAAAAAATATGTTAATCTTCTACGACCCACGGTGTCTCTGATGGAACCATTTTATGTATCGAAAATTAGCTGTGATTCATTACATTGAAAGACCTCTTCAAACTTTGAGAAAGAGAGGAGAGCAGTTGTAACGATTTTTGTTTTCGACAGCAATACCAACAGTAGACTGCCCCAAATTTGTATGGGAAATTCAAAACCTGTGAAATGTTATGCGCTGCAGGCTAAAATTGATCCTTGGCCTAGTACAAGATCTCATGCCAAATTTGGGCCAGATCGGATCGCGGTAAGGGGTCGCTCAACGAGCCTGAAGTTTGTATGGGATTTCGAGACATTTTGTTCGAGAGAAACATGAGAAACCAGTTTTTCATCAATAACTTTGATTCCCGTCGGTCGATTTCTTTCAAAAACGGTTTTTCTTAAAGCCTAAATTATGAAAAATATTTCATCCGAAGACTGCATTTCGATTAGAGTTAAGATAAGAAAGTTATAAGAAAAATGGGCTAACTTTTGTAAGGATGGTATTCATCACTGTTAATTAGTCGAGGCGGTCGAACATATTGACGCCTCATTATCAGTGCTGAAAACCACCGTTAAAAAAGTTAAAAAAGCCCATTTTTGAAGGGGTCCCAGAGAAACTAGTCCATCTCATCGAAGCACAGTATGAGGCATTTTCGTGCAAGGTCTTGCACGACGGTGTCTTGTCCGAACCAATCCCGGTAACTGCTGGAGTGAGACAAGGATGTATTCTATCACCGCTACTTTTTCTAATCGTAATGGATGAGATTCTGATTGGATCGATTGACTGTGCACCGAACCGAGGATTGCCGTGGAATCCTTCAACAATGGAGCAACTGAACGACCTTGACCTGGCTGACGATATTGTTTTGCTCGCCCAAACACAACCAGATATGCAGAGCAAACTCGACGACCTCACCGAAAGTTCCAAGGCAGCAGGTCTCAAAGTCAATGTCGGAAAGACCAAGTCGATGGAGATCAACACAGGAAATCCCTCCAGTTTCATGGTAGCTGGGCAACAGGTTGAGAAAGTGGAGTGCTTCCAGTATCTTGGTAGCCAGATTACGCCTGATGGTGGTACCAGAAAAGACATCGAAACACGGATCAGAAAGGCCCGATTTGCGTTTGCGAGTCTCCGAAACATCTGGCGGTCACGCCAGATCTCTCTACGAACAAAAATCCGAATCTTCAACTCAAACGTCAAATCCGTATTGCTGTACGGGTGCGAAACTTGGTGCACATATGCGGTAACGACGCGAAAACTGCAAGTATTTGTAAATCGCTGCCTGCGGAATATTATCCGCGCTTGGTGGCCTGGCAACTGGATCTCGAATGAGGAACTACATCGCCGGTGTCATCAAAAGGCGCTAGAAATCGAGATTCGGGAACGTAAGTGGAGATGGATTGGGCACACGCTGCGAAGAGATGAAAACGAGATTGGCAGAGAGGCGCTAGATTGGAATCCAGAAGGTCATCGAAGAAGAGGCAGACCCAGAAATTCGTGGCGGCGAAGCCTAGCCGCTGAAATCCGAACTGTCGACGAGAATCTTGACTGGGACCAGGTGAAGACGCTGGCTCCGGATCGTCAACAGTGGAGGTCTTTTACCACGGCCCTATGCACCGGAGGATCGGCGCGGGATCATTAAGTAAGTAAGTAAGTATTTTTGAAGCTTAATAACTTTTTTATCTTAACTCTTATCGAAAGGCAGTCTTCGGATGAATTATTTTTCATGGTTTAGGCTTTAAGAAAACCCATTTTTGAAAGAAATCGGCCGACGGAAACCAAAGTTATTGATGAAAAACTGGTTTTTCATGTTTCTCCCGAACAAAATGTCTCGAAATCCCATACAAACTTTAGGCTCGTTGAGCGACCCCTTCCCGTGATCCGATCTGGCCCAAATTTGGCATGAGATCTTGTACTAGGCCAAGGATCAATTTTAGTCTGCAGCGCATAACTTTATCAAAAGTTATGAAGGCTGAAGGTACATGTTCACACCGGCTTAAAAGACTCCCAAGGGGTTTTCAAAATAGTGTCTCAAACGTTAACCTTTAATAGTCCAGTTCCACTCAGTAAAGAACCGAAAATTTGAGGATGGGTAGGTAGGAACAAGCCGACCACTCGAGAACAATGCAATTGTAAAAAAGGCAACTTGAAATTTAATGTTAATATCCAGAACGTTTTCGAGAACGAAGAGACGAGTTGAATTTAAGAATTTTGCTAACAATACATTGATATTCTGTCAATTTAAACTTTTGGGGGGCCCATTTCTAAATAGTGGTTTTACATTGGGTGGTTTTTTTGAAAATTAATGATTAATAGGTCTGACCTTCGATGCGGCTTCATCCTGCGATTTCCTGATTGATGCGAATCCATATTAGAGGGCGGATCCTTCCACCAGTAGTCTGCAAAATTTTCCTCGGGTCGGGATCGACAACAATGACCTGCAGTGTTTGTAAATTGCTGGGAGGCAGGGTTGGTCGGCTCTTCTCAAACAACAAAGAGCCGGGAAAAACCAACACTGTTTTCAGTTCAGCTTCCGAGTGTAATCCTCTTTCGCTGATCGTGCTCCACTCGTTACCCGAGTTTACACGAGCTGTAAGTGACTCGGACGGCAAGTGTGAGAGCATTTGCATCCGAGTGGGAGAAAGAGAATTCTAAACAAAGAGCGCCCTGTGTTTCAGTCATACACCTCAGAGTAAAGAAGGAAAAAATTGTTTAGACTACCACCACACAACGTAGAAAAAATATGAACAATTTCTACTCCGCTACCATGCCCACTGCTGTTAGCTGTTTTGAATTCTTTTTTTTTACAAAAGGTAGCGTTCGAAGAAGAGGTGACAGATGCTTTCATAAAAAATCAGGACACCGCGAAGAACAAAAACCAGGATTTTTCAGGACCCCAGTAGATTGGTGGAAATGAAATGCAGCTCTTCTTAGATTGCATAAATTAAGGCGAAATAGCGGGCAGTATACGCCTTAATTTATGCAGCAGAATAGATATGAAGTTAGTTGGTTTTTAGTTTATACCGAAAAAATCCGTTCAAATATCATCTGAACCGAAGATTACCGTTGGTTTAAGAAGTTAAACTGTTTTTATTGCAAAATCAATTGCAATTAAAATCAGGACGGCTTCTAGAAAATCAGGACACCGCTGGGAGCTTTGATTCGGAAAGTAGCATCTTTTCTCGTGAACGTACCAAGAATAAACTGAGTTAGCTCTCGAATTCTCCTCAGCACATTGCGCAACAGATTTTTCCGGAGAAGGGATTTCTCTTCATCAGCGGCTATGAATGCTCTCGCTCTTTCTTATGTGTTGACAATCTCACTCTTGATTTCAGTGCGATTTATCTCTCCCCGCACCGATTGGGGGAGCAGACGAAAAAAATTGCACTCTCTTTCACTGGACAAGTAGATCTGAGGAGTTTTGCCACCCATGCTGGGAGGTAAATGAACTCGCGTCCGAGTCACGTTACCTTTTGACTTTGGGTGTTGAGTCCCCGTCCAGGTAGTCACAATCACACAATCGTGAGCAGAAGCTTCCGACCACTCCTTGGTCGAAGGGAAAAAACAAAACAGGATTTTGGGCTGGTCGTCTTCAATTTTAGGTTCGCGGAAACTGCTATCAGGCGTTTGTCGAACAGCAAACACGACGGCCAATGGGTTTTAATGGCTATCACCACGGCCGAATTGACAAGCTTCGACTGGTGTCTCACGTAACGTAGCTGTCAGTAACGGTTGCGTTTGGCCTGATGCTAAGGTAGCAGTTTCCTCCCGGGTGGATCGGATCTACTATCGACGGACGATTCCGACCACCGTTTCCTTTTGGCACCACCTCGCGCTCCAGGCACCAGTCCGGACCAGACTTGCTCCCACGTTTAGTGGGATTTGAAATCTTGCTAAACGCTGTAATTAGTATCCCAAAAATATCTCCTAACCTGACTTTGAAATTTACCTGTTTGGCTCTCGGCCACAGCACACGGTAGGTTGCTTTTCCAGAAAGCGATTTGACTTTCGACCGCCGGATCTAAATTGGTGTTCTTGTTAAAATCTTCACTAATGTTATTATTCTGACCTACTTACACTTTGTTCGCTCCTACCACACTGTTTTATTGCGAACTAAAGTTAAACCACGTGCCTAAACTTTTCACTAGGCGAAACCACGGCGGTACAACACGCACCCGTTCCCTTGAACGTCTGGAAGAAAAAGAACTGATCTTTTCCTGCAAGGCCTGATGGGCTTATTCAAATTCAAGACAAAAGAATCGTTCTTGACGACCAGCAGAACGCACACAATAGGAAAACAAAGTGGTGTTGGTAGGATATTTCCGAAAATTCACCAAACATCGTTGAACCATGAAAGGCATAAAACGGAGATCAGATTAGAGATTTGTGAACGCGACCCAACTGACCCATGGAACAAAGAAGCGCCAAGTCGCTGCTACGTATGCTGGCAGTTTGTTTGTTAATAAGGTGGTTCATTACACAGTGAGAGATCATATAAAATTAATAATATTAACACATTAAGAACCACAATGAAAGCCAAGATGAAAAATACCAAAATTCGGCACTAGGATATATAGTATCTATGAGACAGTGTTGTGTTTCATTTTGTCGGGGAGATGGGGGCATAATGGCCACCTTAAGGAAAACGCTTATTTAACCAGAGAAAATAGCTATAATATGGAGGTTACATTATTGTTTCGTGTTCAGACACTTGAAAAGCCTATTCCCTAACGGGCTGAAACGTGAAGAACTAAATGAAAACGTTAAAAAATGCATTTTAAAAAAATTTTCCAAAAGCTGAAAACCAGCCACTGTAGAGGCATAATGAGAACCCCCCCTGAGGCAGTATGAGCACCATTAATCAGTGCACGATGTGCGTTTTCTGCCGGGGAATCTAGCAGCGAATTCAACTCGATGATCAGGTGAGTCGTAGATTCATCAAACAAAGCAATAACAAAATAATCTAGGTCTGTTTGTAGAATACAAACAATTCACGCACGCTCATACATTATGTACTTTGTTTGGAGGATGATGCTACTGGCCGTATAATGTTACAATAAAAAAATCGATCATGAATTGTAAATGGAAAAAAATCACCTCGAACAGAAATCGAACTCTAGTCTTTTGATTACCTCTCCGACACCTTACTAATAGGCTAAATCGTCGGAAGAAAACTTGTCAAGGTGAAAATGCTCATTATGCCTCGATAATATGGTGCTCTATATGCCCCTAGTCAACAAATTTAAGTATTAACGTGTTTTAAAATTGATAAAAGTGAAAAATCAAAAATTTTCGATGGTAAAAATTGAGAAACAATGTGTACATCATGTTGCAGTGCATACATTATAGATCAAGATGATTTTAAGATCATAAGAGATTATTTCGTGATGCTCAAAAATTATAATATTATCGTTACTTGAGAACATAGCCCTTTTTTTCAAATATCTCTGTAAAGATGATAAGGATATTCCTGTTTTTGTGAAAAATTAATGCTATAGGAAGTACGAAACAAATCCTCATGAAAATTTATTTAAGAAAATACGTACTTTCGTAGAAAAGTGAAGTGCTCATTATGCCCTGGGTGCTCGTTATGCCCTCATCTCCCCTTGTTTCTAAGTTATTTAAAAGATTTTTACAGGTTTTACAGACAAAATTAATACATGAGTTAGTTCATACAAAACCCAAGTGAAAGACGTCACACCATCAATTTTTGAATAATTTTCTACCGGCAATTTTTCGGAAAATCAACTATGTTCAGAAAATCGATTCATGAAGTGCAAAACAAAAATATTTTATTATTATTATTATTTTTATTTAATTTTTTATTTTTTGAGACAACACCGGATCGATCCATTTTTAAGTCATTTGGCATCAAAATTAAAATTGTAATTTTTCGGTTTCCTTTGGTCCCCACTTAGGAGATTTTTGAGGGTCAACAAATCGAAAATTTGAGCGCTTTGAGGCACCCCTAAATCAAGTCAGATTGGGCTGAATTTTTGAACAGGTCAGTTTTTAGGGCCAACATTTTCGAGTTTTTCCTCATCCTGCATAGCGGTAAAAGTAGATTCTGATGAACAATTCCTTATGTTATATTTATGCTTAATCGAAACGACAAAACTTTCTACACTACCGTCAATCCACGAAGATTAGTCAATAAGATAAAACAGACATTCTTCACTGCGTCCCTTGGAAGAAACGTTTATCGATTTTTTCAATCTATCGTTATTCCTGTTTCCCGACGCAAATCCTATGGACCAATTCCCGAAACCAATGGTTTTTCTTTAGCAAAAAAATGGTTTCCTACTGCATTATGCATCCCAATCATACAGCAGCAAAGGGAACATTTCCTCACGGATTCCGGAAGTCCTGTAATTTATATTGCACACATGGCATTTTGAATTTCAAACGAGTGCATTTCTATTTTATTGCCCTCGTTTGTTGCGAGTTCTATTGGTAGGTACTTCAATTATTATGCTACCGAATGTATGTATATTGTTTTTAAAAAGGACTCCTTTTTTTCTATATTCGAAACTGAAACCGTGTCCTTGGAATGGATTCGAAACTGGAGGGGTTCCGGACCGTTTACAAAGAAAAAAAAAACCTCGCATGGAAGGGTGCAGCAGATCAAAAATATTGTGATTTTTATTGGCTTTTCCCCCTCGGTCTCAGGGATTGATAGTTTTCCCCCGGCTTTTCCACAACCTCGTAAACAGGCACGATAATGAATCCCTTTATCGTATAATACTTGCATGGGATTCGTCCTATTTTCTCGGCAGACATCCCAATATCCTTCATCTGGGAGTGGTCCCTATAGAAAGGGATGTTAATTGATTTTGGACTGTCCACCATTAACCATTTGGAAGCCAATAAAAGAAGGGAGAAAAATCAACAGCCTTCATTGAACTATTTCAAGGATATAAATAAACCGTTGCTGTCTAGAATTAAGGCCGTGGAGATGAAATTATTTGACAAGAATGACCGGGCTATTAAACGACGATTTCCGCAACTACAGAGTGACTAAACTCCCTCCGTTTCGAAGCGTTATTTGATACTTTTTGCAATTTGGAAGCGTGTAACTTTGTCTAGAGATTTCCAAGCGAATTGTTTTTTTGGAGAATTATGCTTAACATGCCACAGTAAACGAAAATTACCGAGTTCGGTAATTTTTTTACCGAAATCCTAACATGTGTAAATCGTTAAACTGTTCGGTAATTGTTTCGGTAAAAAATAATCGAACATCGGTAAATGGAGAATCGATTTACCGATGTTCGTTTATTTTTTACCGAAAAAAAATACCGAACAGTTTAACGATTTACACCTGTTAGGATTTCGGTAAAAAAAATTACCGAACTCAGTAATTTTCGTTTACTGTGATGGATCTGAACAATCTTTCCTCAAATAAAAAAATCGCTTGAGGTTTTCCCAAAAACCCGCATGTTTAGACAAATTACCGTTAAAAAAGTGTTTGAAACTGACATCGCCAGGACCATAAAGAGCACCATCATGCGCGTGAAATTTGATACTATATTTGAGTACCGTTACGCCTCGTGGGGTGGTTGCTTTCTACTCATGTGTTTAACCAGAAGCCAAGAGGCCATCATCGGCGGGAAACCATAACAGTTGTAAATTAAATCTGGCGTTACCACCACAGATTTTCGTTGTTTGGCAATTGCCCGCATTTATGTCGCCTTTCGGGTCAGTCACAACCAGCGAGGGTGGATGGGAAACCGGAATACCGAATTTGCTAATGCGCATTGGTTGGCATCGATCGGGATCGAATTTCCGGGGAAATTGATTTTAGATTTTGGGGTTTAAATTGATTGTGGCTATAGGTAAGTATATCGGAACATGACACATACAATGTTTCATTTTAACGTAGAATTACGTCTTATGGAAACACAATCGATGTACAAATTGAAATTCTTTATCGAATCTCAAGTCTCGAAAGTTGTTACTTTCAAAGACATCCTAATTAAAGGACATTACGATATTGTCAATCTGTTACCGAGCAACCGATCAAGACTATTTAAATGATTTTTCATAATACGAACATCTATTCCAACCCACATGTCTATGCCCAGTTCAAAGATTCTTCTTGTGATTTTTCAGGATTTGCCTGATTTTTGAGGGTCACTCCTGATAACCTGATAAGCCTCGTTTTTTCCCTGATTTTTTGGAAATAATCCTAATTTTGCCTGATTTTTGGTTTTTACAGAAAATTTTTACAGATCCGTTCAAAACTCAATAGAAATTCAGTGCTTGCTCGTCGTCATTCCAACTTTGAACTCAATCACTCTGTTGGATTCAAATCTTCTATCAATGTTTCATAGCTGGTTTTAGGAGATTTTCGCCTCGAATTTTTTTGTCAGATTTTGTCTATCGCACCCAATTGCATAATCTGCAAAATAATAAGTATGGAAACGGAATAAACAATTGATTTATGTTTCAAAGTCAGCAATTTAGTCAGATTTATTTTTTTATCAAAATTAATTGAATAGAGGATTAACAGAAATGAACATTTCTATGGAAATCGAACTTTTTGTTTCAAGTTTCTAAAACTGTTCTTCCTTATCTTTTGCAACGAAAGCTTTCGAATCTGCCACATTTAAGTTTAACTTAGCGAGACCTACTATGAAGAATTTTGTAAAAAGGCTTTGATAAGTATCTCTAAGTCTTGTTTAAACTGATCGACATTTACTCAGTTGTCGCCTCCAAGCGATTGAATTCGCTAAGTCCCAAATTTCACGTCTCCTGAGTAGTTGTTACTCTGATGTTCCGAGTATAATGTGATCAGCAGGGGCCTTCTTCATACATAAGGCGACGTCTGGATAAAAAATCTTAACGGGCGGTGGGTATTTCAAAGTTAGCGAGTAGTGCAACGAACTACATAAAGTGATAAGTTGAAAAAGTTGTGCCTCAAAAGAAAGGAAAAATGGTTAATGGAATTACCGTCATAGTAAAATTGACAAAAGATAGTCTGTTCTTATTCTACGTTATTATAACGGTTATGTTTTCTTAGCTGTATAGCTAAGTAAAGACACAAATTTATTTTGGGCAAATGACAGCAAGACAGCGAGTCGGCTTAAACAGTCATACCTACTGGGTTCTGTCAAAAAGTAGTCATCAATTCCTCCACTTCCACTGTCACTGCAGCAGGATTAAGAAATCTTCAAACCCGACAAAGATTAATGCAGAAGGCCACAAGCGGAAAACAAAAATCCGCATGTCCTCGACCAGGTTAGAACGCTACTGCAGTGTTCTCAAAACAAACGGGGACCTAAGAACCGTGCCACCGTTAAAAGTGAAGCACATAGTTTTGCAAACATGATGGAATAAACATCCACCATATAGATATGCTGACAGTTGGTTCATGTTTGCTCCCAATGGCACATGTGTGTATACATAAACATACCACGTTCACGTACCGGAAAGCTGACTTTTGGAATAAGCCGACGACCGAGAGGGAAGAATTCGCCGGGGGCAAAAGCCATTGAATTTCGGTTTGTTGATCACAAGTTTGAGAAAGTTGGAAAGAGGGTCAACTTTTTCTATGAATCTTATTGTGTTGGAGTGTTTTCCCCATTTGAACCACAAAAATATTATTTTATATTATTAAGTAACGTGTCAGTGAAAAGATAATGAACAATCTTAAGTTCAAGCTTAAATATATAAGCTAAACGTAGAACACAGATAGAAACGGTATTGATGACCATTCATAAACAAATTGCCGTTTTCCGTCGAATTGCCCAAGCGTCTTTCGGGCGCCACGTGCCTGGCACAAGCTAATTACTCTCGCACGACGCGGAGTCGTCCTGATGTGTTATGGGAAAAGTTGACTTCCGTCCAAAGCATAACAGCAAACGAAATTTACACAGATTATGTCCTTCTATGTGTCTTTTTTCCGAAGGCCAGATAAGATCAATCGTTTCCTTGACCCTAACTATGATTTTATATCGATGGGCTGACGTTAAATCAATAAAGCACAATCACAATCACAATTCCTCGCCGTGTGCCGTCGTTCGTCCGGATGCGATTATCGATTTTCTCCCGGAGAGCCGGGAAAAATCACTTCCCCACTCACACAGTGGCACCAGGAGTTTTTCTCCCCAAACAAAAATCTTCTTGGCTTTATACACACATAACGTGCCCGGAGACTGCCGGCATTATCCTGCAGCATCCCAGCCAGCATCATCATTATTCTCGTTCCGTACACCGGTGCCCTTATTCTTGCGGGATATGGATAGGTGTGCGCAGATCCTTTCGGTCACGTAGATGCGGCCGTTGATTGAACCGGCATTTTCCAGACACCGGCCACGTGCACTTTTTTCAGAAATCAACTCCTTTTTCTTGTTTTTAATGTTTATATGATAATTTTCGATTCGTTGAATCAAGTTGAAGAAACTTGATTTCGATCGACTGGTAAAACGCTAAGGAGTGGCATGTCTTTCTTTTCTATATGTGGTCATTACTTCAGTCAGACGACGACGACGACGACGACGACGATGACATCGGCTAGACCTACGTTGTGAATCACTTAACACTTCTGATTACTCATACACCTTTTCACGCGAACGTCTCATTGCGTCCCATTGCATTATTGGATGAAATTATTGAACGGTCATTAGAAATTTTCATGGGAGTAATTTCAAATGCTGATCTTTTTTTTTTTGAGAAACATATTATGAATGTTTCCAATTGAAACTCGGGACAGTTTAGTTACTTTAATCACAACAAAAATATCTTTGAGATCTTCATTTCTAAACGCCCAACACTGCTACAGATATGAAAATACCATAAACAATCTTCTCACACCAAGGTGTGGAGTCTCGTAATGACCACAGACTCGTCATCACCCAGAAGGTAACGTCGAAACACGCCCATATCAGTTGGATTATGAAGCACGCGACTCCCTTATCAGTCGCACGAGTAGATAAGGATTGCGTAACCTGATCTAGATCTAAAAACCTTATCTGGAGATGATTATTTACAAACACAGCATTCATTTTTTCGCTTTCCAAAAGGGTACAATAAAGATAAATATGACCACAGGAACGGTATGCAGACAGGTTGCACCATTAGAGACCGTTCGAAGGGAAACTTGAAACCAGTCACCATCACTAACATTTAGCCCCGACCAGGTACACGTACACCAAGCCACACGGAATTCAACGACGATACTTTGTGGGCTTGGTGGGTACCTCGATTGCCCCACAGGGAGTTCACAAACAAACGCTAACCTGCTCTGGTCGAAGGCAGCAAACAGCCCAGGAGCCCTAGAGCTGCCACTGCAAATCCTATTGCTAAATGCATATCCTGGAACCACTTTTAGCAGTGCATTGGCCACTGGTTCAGCTTCCCAAAGAACAACCGCTTCGCAGGTTGTGAATTAAAAATAAAGCACTGCACACACTTGCTCAAATTTGGAGGAAACTCCCGACGACGGCACAGGGTGGCCACACGCACACGCACGCCCGATTTACACGCGACGCGGACACTCTCCGACACACTGCGACGCTAGTGTGTGTGTTCCTATGGAATGTGTGCGAAACCGAGGGACCTTCTCCGTATTTTGCTTCCGATCGCCGCGACGTCCAATCTCAAACTGAGCTGGCTGCGAAAGACATCTCTTCCAAATAGCTTGATTTCACTGCCGGGCGAAGAGAGTCACGTCACTCCGTTGTGTTGTGGAACATATGTTGGTGTCAGCGAAAGAGCGCGCAAGGACACCTGTGGATGAAGGAGTCCGTTACTGGCAACATAGTTTGAAAAATAACCCTGTGGGAAAATTCCTTACAAAATTTTGTGATTTTTTTTTTACTTCATCTCCCCATCTATATATTCTGCTCGGTGCTGAATTTATTAGATGTTGTTTCGACTATTCAAGTTGGACACGATTTTTAATCAAAAAATTATCATACCTACCTACCTAAAGGTCCGGCGCCGATTGACCGACGCATAGGGCTGAGATAAAAGATCTCCACTGCTGGCGATCCGGAGCCAGCGTCTTCACTTGCTGCCAGCCAAGGTTCTCGCCAAAGCTGATTTCAGCGGCTAGACTACGCCGCCACGAGCTTCTGGGTCTGCCTCTTCTTCGATGCCCGTCTGGATTCCATTCAAGCGCCTCTCTGCAATTCTCGATTTCTAGCGTCTTTTGAAGACACCGGCGATGAAGATCCACGTTTGAGATCCAGTTGCCAGGCCACCAAGCGCGGATGATGTTCCGCAGGCAGCGATTCACAAAAACTTACAGTTTTCGCGTCGTCACCGCATATTTACACCAAGTTTCGCACCTTCACAGCAACACGGATTTGACGTTTGAGTTGAAGATTCGGATTTTAGTTCGTAGAAAAACCTGGCGTGAGCGCCAGATGTCGGGTTTCGATGTCTTCCTTGATACCTCCAACAGGCGTAATCTGGCTACCGAGATACTGGAAGCATCCTACTTTCTCAACCTGTTGTCCAGCTACCACGAAATTGGAACGATTTTCTGTGTTGATCTTCATCGATTTGGTCTTTCCGACATTGATTTTGAGACCTGCTGCCTTAGAGGTTTCGGTGAGGTCGTCGAGTTTGTTCTGTAATGTAGCCGTGTAAGAAGATTTTTGAGATGCATTCGTCTTGTCATATCTGGAGTTCCAAGCGGTGACGAAATCGTCATACCATTTTATCACTTTATACCGTCCAGGTTAAAAAAAATAAACACAATAGCCTTTTTCCTACGGGGGATGTGCGTAACTTGGACTGGAAAACGGAGACACTCGGACGAAAAGAAATAACGCGGTACAAACGGATTTTTTACAATACAAAACTTCGACTTTTATTTTCTCTACGTCTGTCTTCTAACAATGCGTTTTTCTAACTGACTCTAATTGCCGTTGGGGCAAATTTTCTTTGTTCTAAGATCAATGTAACTAGACTACACTACAGGTACAGCATTCGTCGGGTGCGTTTAGTGAACGCGAACATGCTCCCCCGCCTTGAGGCCATGTGCCTCAATCCGTTGGTAGTACACAGATCTTCTGGATGGGACGCTGGTATTCCGCATTTCCACGCCTCAAAGTTACGGTCCGGACGACACCTGTCGAGTCCGGGTGCACCTCCATGATTCGAGCCAACTCCCACTGCGCCGGAGGAGTGTTGTCGTTCTTCACCAAAACGAGCTGGTTTCGCAGAAGATTCGCTTCGGTGATGCGCCACTTTGAACGGAGTTGTAGACTGGCCAAGTATTCGTCACGCCACCTGTTCCAAATTTCGGTTGTCTTCTTGTGCAGCAGCTGCCACTTGTCCAGTCGGTTGACTGGCACATGTTTCAGTCCAGGTTCAGGAAAAAGATTCAACGGTTGACCCACCAGGAAGTGGCCTGGGGTCAGCGCATCGCAGTTTTCGGGATCAGTCGAAAGTGGGCAAAGCGGGCGGGAATTCAGGCATGCCTCCACTTGACTTAGCAGGGTTGTCAAATCTTCGAATGTCATGGCTTCTGGTCCGGCCACGGCAATAATATGTTTCTTGACGCTCTTGACAGCAGCTTCCCAGATTCCGCCACGATGGGGAGCGGAAGGCGGATTGAAAACCCATCGGATGCAGCGGTTGGACAAGAAACGATTTGCTTGAGTATTGTGGGTTTCGAGTGCGGCTTGTAGCTCCTTCAACCAACGATCGGTTCCAAGAAAGTTGGTGCCGTTGTCTGACCAAATTTCGTTCGGGTATCCACGTCTGCTGATGAACCGTTTGAGGGCACTGATGAAGGTGTTCGTCGATAAGTCGCTTGCTGCCTCCAAATGCACCGCCTTGGTTGACATGCAGACAAAAACTGCAAGATAGCCTTTCGTTGTCTTGACACCACGCACGCAAGTAGCGCGCAGCAGAAGTGGGCCGGCGAAGTCCACGCCGACGTGTGAGAATGCTCTGGTTGCCATTACCCGCGACAATGGCAAGCTCCCCATCAATTGCACAGCTGTTCTTCCCTTCAATCGGACACACCGGGTGCAGCTCTGCACGGTGCGACGAATTGCCTTTTGGAGACCGACAATCCAATAACGCTGGTTGACTGTCGATGTAAGCAGCTTGGCTCCCGCATGAAGATTTCGAAGGTGTATTGTTCTTAGCAGAAGCTCAGTGAATCGATGGTCACGAGGTAAGATAATTGGGTGTTTAAGATCGTATGGGTAAGAGGAATTTTGCAATCTACCTCCTACACGCAGAGTTCCGGTACCGTCTAAGAAAGGATGAAGTGACGATAGCTTGCTTTTGGGTGATAATTCGTTGCCTTTGAACAGCTGATCGATTTCATTCTTGAAGGCTTCGTGTTGAGCTGCTCGGGCCAGTTGATTGTCGGCTTGGTAGAGTTCTTCTGGGGTCAACGTTGATTCGAAAGTGGTCTTGGTTCTCATTCGTAGACAATAACGGTTCACGTACGCCAGGGCGCGCACGATCAGCACATAATCAGAGCGCCGCTCCAACAATTCCAATTCGGTGTCGTAGTTTTGTCGCAAGGCAATAGTCGTAGAATGCAGTGTCTTCACCTTACGCTCTTCGAGAAGATCGACATCTTCAATAATTTCGGCGGGCAATAATTTCCAGGTTTCTTTGTCTTGGCGTAACCACTTCGGACCTTGAAGCCACAACTCGTGCTCCACGAGTTCCTTGGGAGAGAGACCGCGGGACGCACAGTCTGCAGGATTTTCGGTGCTACTAACATGGTTCCAACAATGTCGAGGCAAAACTTTCAAAATTGCTGCTGTTCGGTTGCCGACATATGTTTTCCACTTGCGGGGCAAAGCTGAGAGCCATTGGAGAACGATGGTACTATCTGTCCAAGCCCAGCACTCTACCTTGAGGTGCTCGAAAGCTGACACCACTCGTTCCATCAGGTCTGCAAGGAGCGCAGCCGCGTTCAGCTCGAGGCGAGGGAGCGACACTTGTTCGAGAGGAGCAACTTTTGTTTTCGCTGCCAGGAGGGTGACCACAATGTTGCCTTTTTCGTCGGTTGCTCTTGTGTATACCACAGCACTGCAGGCGGCCTCGGAGGCATCGGAGAAGCCGTGCAATTCTACCTTACCATCGAAATTCGCTGCGAATCGGGGTATTCGGATCTCTTCGAGTTGGTGGAGATTGTCTTTGATTGCGTTCCACGTCAACTCAATAACTGGTGGTAGTGGATCGTCCCAGGAAGTGCTATACAGCCAAAGTTGTTGGAAAAGAATCTTGACGCTGATAGTCACCGGTGCTAGCCATCCAAACGGGTCGAACAGTTTGGAAGAATCAGATAGGAATTGCCTTTTGCTGCTCACCTCGGTGGCATCGAGGTTAACCTTGAACGAGAAACTGTCTTCCACGGGTCTCCATTGGATACCGAGCGCCTTGGTACACCCCATGTGTTCGGCCAGTTTGACGTCGACTGGCGCTTGCTGTTCTGCAGAATTTTCTTGGAGGATTTCTGGACAGTTCGACGACCATTTCCGCAGGTGGAAACCTGCTGAGGAAAATACTTCAACCAATTGTTCCTTAAGCCCCTTGGCTCCATCGACGCTTTGCGACCCGGACAACAAGTCGTCAACGTATGTGCCCAGTTCTACTTGCTCTGCTGCTTCTGGATAAACTTCTTTGTATTTTCGTGCTGCTTCCTTCATCGATTCGATCGCCAAAAACGGAGCACTCTTCGTCCCGTACGTAACAGTTCGCAATCGATAATGCTTGATCGGTTCTTCTTCGGATTCACGCCATACGATTCGCTGGAAGTCTCTATCTGCCTCGTGTACCAACACCTGACGGTACATTTTCTCGACGTCCGCCGTAAATGCCACTTGTTTTGTGCGGAATCGGAGAAACACATCAAAAAGCTCTTGATTCACGTTTGGTCCAGCGAGAAGTTTATCATTGAGGGAAACACCAGTGGATGACGCGCTAGAGGCGTCGAAAACCACCCTCAATTTGGTAGTGGTGCTTTCGGTTTTCACAACAGCGTGATGTGGGAGGTAAAAACACTTGCTAGTTTCTACGCTGACTTCGTCTGCTGGAACTTCCTCCATGTGGTTCAGGGCCAGGTATTCACGAAGGAATTCCGAATACTGTTTGTGGAACTCTTGATTTTGTCGGAATCGCTTTTCCATGGATCGCAATCTCCTTACAGCTGCGGTAAGAGATTCACCCAATGCTGGTTTCGAATCGTCGAACGGGAGTCGCACGATGAAACGCCCTGATTCGTCACGAGAGAGCGTGGAACGAAAGTAGTCGACTGTCTTTTGCTCGGAGGAAGTAAGTTGCTTCGCCTTCGGAACTTCTTCCTGCTCCCAGAATTGTCGCAAAGTTTGATTGATATCCAGATCCGTATACAGATTGACAATCGAAAAGTTGACTTGGAGATCTGCTTGGATGCCATGATTGCCGGACACGACCCAGCCGAAAATCGTATTCTGTGCGACAGGAACTCCACATTCGTCCTTGACTTGACCTGCCTCCAGCAGAGCAAGAAAGACATCAGAACCCAGAATGATGTCGATGGGTCCTGGTTGGTTGAAACCCGGATCGGCAAGGCTTTGTTGGATTTGCTCGCAGAGTAGACTCGGATTAACCTTCAGATGCTGTGCTGGCAACGTTGACGTAAGTTTGCCCAGCACGACGGCACAAGTTCGCAGCACAATCGTATCGCTGAAACGACTAGCTACTGACAGCTTCACTAGACCGCGGGATGTTCCCGCTGGTTGTTGGCCAATTCCAGAAACCACCACCTTGGTGTTTGTGCGTGGCAGTCGGAGCTTGTTGACGCAAATTTCAGAGATCAGCGATGCTTGAGATCCGGAATCGATCAGTGCGCGTGCTTGATGGAAGTTGCCGTCGAATCCTTGTACTCGGACGATTGCTGTTGGCAGGACTCCCACTATCCGACGAGGCGATACTGGAACTTGAGCGACGTTGATGTTGACTACGTTGTTCTCCTCGGGATTCTTCAGCAGTTGCTTACTGTCACCACTCGGTGCTTGATCCGGAACGCTGTTCGACGGGCACAATAATGTGTGGTGACGTTGTTTGCAATCTGCTGTTCTACACACTGATTTTGATTGGCACTGTTTCACTGTATGCGAATTTCGCAGGCAATTATAACACAATCGTTCTTTTTGCACTAATTCACGTTTACTTTTCAAGTTCATGTTCTTAAAATCACTACACTGGTAAATCGGATGCTCACTGGAGCATTTCGCGCACTTTTGTTTATTTTCAGTTGCAGTTGTATGCAACGTTTGCACTTTTCTGCCGCCTTGAAACTGCTTCTTCTCGAACTCCTTCTTCCCCGTTGTCACTTCCATCCTCGAGAAAGCCGTGCATGTTTCCAATGCATCGCACCGGTTGTCGAGGAATTCCAGGAACTGCTCGAAGGATGGGTTCTCGACTTCGGTTATCCGTTGGGCCCAGAGCGAACGAGTTTCCTTGTCAAGTTTCTCCAAAACCAGGTGAATCAGCCACGGGTCACGAGTGTTGTATTCTGCTCCCAATGCATTTAATTGTCGGACGACATCATCGGATGTTGCAACAAGTTTTCTCAGGCTTTGCGGGGTGGTAGCAGAAACTGCTGGCTGATCGACAAACTCACGGACAAGAGCAAAAACGGTGTACTTTTTCTTGTCGTAGAAACTTGTGAGTGCTTCCCACGCTTCCATATAGTTGGCATCTGATATCGGAAAAGAACTCACCATACGCTTGGCATCACCTTCAAGGTAGGGTATCAGATACTGCATCTTGAGCGAGTCTCTTAGGTCGTTGCGAGAATGGATAGTCGTTTCATAAATATCTTTGAACGACCGCCAATGTTTGCGCTCTCCAGAAAAAGTGGGAACACTGATAGATGGAAGCTTTACGTTGATGAGGGGTGCCGTGTTCGATACCTGACTCGTTGCTTGCTGCAAATGGGCTCTTTGTTCGTTTTGCTGCATCATCATCTGGCGTTGCGTTTCCATGAGCAACTGCATGGCTTGCTTCAGATCGCCGCATGTTTCGGAAAGTCCTCTTTCGCTTGTCGTCGACCTAACCTCACTGTTTCGAATTTCACAGTCTACGATGTAAGACTCCAGACTGTCTTTCGCACGGTAGTACAGATCGGAAAACTCTTTCCGGACATCATGAACAGATGCTAACACTTCCGGATCCGTTTGGTTCTCCTCGATTTCCGACTGCGTGTTCCGGAACTTTCCAGCAAGTTCCTTTAGCTGCTCGAGCCGGTCCAACGCTTCACTACGGGATGCCATCCGATCGTGAATGGCTTCGGCTGCCGAGAGCTCTCCTTTTAATTGCACTAGAACCGAATTACGACGCGAAATTAGTTTTTCCATCGCGATTCCTTCTATCCGACGCTGAAGGACCAAAAAATGTGCGTAACTTGGACTGGAAAACGGAGACACTCGGACGAAAAGAAATAACGTGGTACAAACGGATTTTTTACAATACAAAACTTCGACTTTTATTTTCTCTACGTCTGTCTTCTAACAATGCGTTTTTCTAACTGACTCTAATTGCCGTTGGGGCAAATTTTCTTTGTTCTAAGATCAATGTAACTAGACTACACTACAGGTACAGCATTCGTCGGGTGCGTTTAGTGAACGCGAACAGGGGACGATAACTAAAAGCGACGGATCTTGTTGGAGGTTGAGAAGAAAGAGTCGTTCCTTTAGTCCTATGAACTAAAAAGAAATCCATTGATGTGTTGGTATAATATTTCGAGTGGTTCGAGAGTGTGATAAGTAAATGCACCGTGGTAACAGGAATATGAAAAAAAAAACCAAAAATGCCTTCGGATACAACAACTCTAGATTTTTACCTGGGAACAAAATTATATTGATCTAAATCTAAATAACTATGCGTTCGCACTAATAAAAAGGAAAGGACCACAATCAAACTTACGCTAACAAAACACACTTCCCTCAGAGCAACTTCTTCTTGGACTTCGGGGTCGAGAGCGTTCGAAACTCGACCCGCCGAGGCGTCTTCGGAGTCGTGGTTGCCGATGCATTCGGATCGGTGTCGTCGTTGTCGTTGTTTGTATTCTTGTTGTGTTCACCACGCTTGTCCTCTTCTGGTTTTGCGGCCGTCGGTGTGTCTTCTTCGTCGTCCGAGATTACCAGTTTGAAATCTTGCGTGTGTTCACCACCACATTCCGCCAGGGAGTTGGTGTTTGGGAGTTTCGGCGCTGCCGTCGGTTTAGGTTGGTCGATCGGCCAGGTATCGACGGCTTCATCTTCGTCGATCGAAGGCGCCTGTTTGCTGGTGGACGAATTCGAACCGGAGTTAAGGCATCGCGGTTGACGGCGAACGGCGATCGGGGTGGCTGCCTTCTTTGAACCTGTTTTGGGAGTTGTAATGTCTTTGTCGTTGGTTTCGGAGGTCGTTGATGAAGGAGTATCGGTCGGCGTTCTGGGATGACGGCGTACAGCGATCGGGGTAACCGGACGATTTTTCTTGGACGGACTTTCGAACTTGGTATCGCTACTGATAATTTTTTCAGCCTCGATTATTATTTCCTTAGCTGGTTGCACGATTTTTTCGTCTGACGTTTTGACCGGAGGAATTTCTTTAACGATTATTCCCGAACTTGATTCATTGGAATCAAGCGCAATCCGACGTACTGTTATCGGTATGGTTTCTTCCGATGCATCACTTTTTTCAGCACTGTTAGATCGAGGTCGCTTACGAGATTCTTCTTCGCTTTCTTTGTTCTTAGATTTAACAGCGCCATCGTCGTCTTGTAATTTGCGTTTAGAAAGAACTGCTACGTTTCCGTTTGACTGTTCTTCAACTTCTTTAGGTTTTCTACGAAAGGCTATTGGTTGTGCTACTTTATCGTCATTCTTGTTTTTCGTTCCGTCTTCCTTGCTATTTTTATTTTCTTCTGACTCTTTAGGCTTCCTGCGGAAAGCTATCGGTTGAGCTACCTTTTCATTCGATTTTTCCTTAGTGTCTTCAGATTTTTTGTTATCATCGTCATCAGGCTTTGGTTTCCTGCGAAAAGCTATCGGTTGAGCTACTTTTTCATCAGATTTGTCTTTTGTTTCCACTGTCTTTTTATCATCATCGCCATCCGGTTTGGGATTCCTTAGAAAAGCTATTGACTGGGCTTTTTTGTCTTCATTTTTTTCATTTGCCTCCGTTTCTTCGGTCTTTTGATTTTCATCCGAGCTCTTGGGTTTTCTACGGAAAGCAATCGGTTGTGCTACTTTATCGTCTGTTTTCTTCGAGTCATTTTCGTTACTCTTTTCCGGTTCTTCGACAACCGATTCCAATTTTGTAACTTCCTTTTCCTTCTCTTCGTCCTTTCCATCCTTAGATTTCTTTCTACCGGCCGTAGCTTTCTTGGTAGGAGTCTTTTCCTTTTCGAAAATTTCCCCAGGCTCCGGAATGTGAATTTCACCCAGCTCTCCATCAGCGAAGGAAATCATGGAACAGAACCCGTCAGTTGAGGACACAATCAAAATCTTTCCGTCGGACGACCAGGATAAATCCGTCAACCGGGTATAGTGAATGTTGGAAATTAATCCAAACGGTGTGCGCTGTTGGGTGTCATACAAGTAAACCGAGCTCTTGGTTGCAACGGCAAAGATCATTCGATAGGCCAGCGGAATAATAGGAGCCTTGTCCTCCGGATGCGGTCGCAATTTGAAGAAACTAGGACAAAAACGAACGGCCACGGTGTACTGATCCGGTGATGGAAGCGTGATCGCTGGTCTGTTGAATATGGAAAGACAAAACTTCATTAACAAAATTATAGCTTTTTTTTTCCGGGATTTTAAGCCCAATGGAAAATTATAGCTTGTTGTCTGCACTCGTTGAAGAATAACGCTGAAATAAACTAATTTTCACTTTTCGTTTTACATGTCCCTAGATTATTGTTTCCACTCCTCAAACTTCCAATATCATTCAGTGGTTTAGGAACTTTAAGCTTCAACTTTAAGAAATTTAAAAAAGTTTTTTACATATTTTATATGCTTAGACTTATAGCGTTTATTCTACTTACTGTTTCAATGAGTTCCTCGTATAGATGTATGTAGTGTTCAAAGGCTTAGGAACACCTTCAATCTCAGCTACGCCAGATGGAGTCACTATCAAATTACCATCGGGACTGAAGCTCAACCTTCGGAAGAACGTCTGCAGCGTATCGTCATGGTAGAGTCGAACCGTTTTTCCGTGCAGCGGAGAGTCTTTCGGAACCGGCAAAAGACACTTGTTGTTCCTGGTGAGCACTTTCTTGGACTGAAGATCGAAAACTCGGAAGAACCGATCCGTGCTCAAAGTTGCCAGGTATTGGTTTTTCGGATCCCAAGCCACTCCTTGCACGAATCCCTTATGGTCCGAATAAATGTGATGGGATTTACCCTTATTCACGTCCCAAACCATGGCAGTATTATCAACGGATCCACTGCTCAGGAACAAAGAATTGGGCGACCAACACAGGTCGTACACATCTTCCATGTGACCCCTGAGAATTTTCAGCGTTAGCCAAATTTCTTTGTCTTGTTCGTTGGTTGTATCTGAGAAATACAAAACAAATTTAAAAAAAGTTCCTTTACATTCGACATCTTCAACGTACCCAAAATGTTGACAACCTCAGTTTCGCCCTTCTGTTTCCAGATGAAGATTACACTCTCGTCGTCACCGGACGCCAGCAGCTCTCCATTCGGAGACCACCGAACGGCATTAACGGCTCGCTGGTGCCGCGTCAAGTCTGCAGCCAAATCCAGGGAAATCGTTCCACAGTCAGCGTTTTGGGTCATGTGCCAAATCTGAAACAAGATTTTAAAGAACAATTTCTATTTATTGAAGCTTATATCCGCATCACGCGTTAAAATAATTTGGTCGGTATAAAATGTTATTAATTACTGAATTAATCTATGCTTAGTGTTTTTTATCAGCATTACATGAGTTTGAATTATCCCTAAGGTTCCGACGAAGGCATGGTTTAAGCATTTTAACATGAGTCGCGATTTCATTTGCGTGGTTCCTCGGCTCATGTCAAATCACTGCCGGCTTGACGCGCATTTGTTTCGTATACAACTAGTCACAAGCAATGTTTGTGTTTGTGGGGATGGCTACCACGACATTGATCATGTTGTGTGGACGTGTGAACGGTTTGATCGATCGAGGGCTTGGGTACTGGATACCCTTAGGGCCCGACGTAAACTACCTGGTGTTCCAATTCGAGACATCTTGGCAAACTTAGATCTTGAATATTTGTACCCTATATAGGTACAAATATCTTAAAATGTCTGACCTGGTCGTTTAGTCCTCTTCTCCTCTGTCTTTACTCTATCTAATGCTCTTTTCGTCTATTCATTAGAACAACCTCTCGTCCGACCGGTTCGATAACACCGGAAAGAAGGCTGGCCAGGAAGACAATACCTGAGGTAGCTAACGAAACCACGCTACAGGAAGCCACCACCAACCCAAGACGGAAATCTGTACTCGAGAGCGACCCTACACAATCCTGTTTCCTTTCCTCTAATTAAATTAATTAACAGTTGAGTAGCCGCGACGATTACGGCCCCCTCTTACTAACATCACACAAAAGTTAAAATTATACTCGGCACAAAAAAAAACTTTATGAGTTAAATGCCTTAATAAAACTACTTGTAATTAAAACATGAGTTTGAAAATGAAAACAGGTTCAGGTTCGAAAAAAAAACTTTAAAGTGATCTCACTAATCGATGAGAATCAAACCTACTAAATTACATTGAAAAAAGAAAAATTCCACACAAATCATTTGAAACGAAACGGACCAAAAATCCCAACAGGTTTCGGAAATGGAGACAATTCATTGACAACTGATTGAGAAAGATCTTGTTGAATAATGGATTGCCATTTCACATTCAACTTCAAATTAATACATAAGAATTCAAGACTTTTGTGACGCATCTTTAAGTTGTGAGAAAGTTCGACTTGTTGAGGACAAGTTTTGGCCATGAAGCCAGTCTAAAGTAGACAATCCCAAAGGAAAAAAAAAAAAGAAGTTCGACTTGTTGGGACCACTTACCAAAACATGAGCATCTGTCCCACCGGAAGCCAGCCGGTAGAAATCGTTTCGATCGCTGGCACCCTTCGGCTGAATGTCCACACTTAAAACCGGGTCACGGTTGTGCCAGGATATTTCCGGAATTTGGCACTTCATGTTAGCTACGAATTTAGTAGTATTTAACTTCTATTTCAAAGAAATTTAGCCACAACGACGAACCTCTCGAATACGATGCACCGCGGTTGTGAAAATTTTCCCGATGAATCAGGTTTTGAGCGCGTAAAAATGACAACAAAACATTCAAATCGGATTTTTAGGATGAACGCTCAATGAATTTGCGTTCACGCTAACCAGGGCTGCACTCCGGGAGAACTCAAAATTAGATCTCATTTTAGTGTGAAAATTTAACACAGTTTTATGTTTTCAAATACCAAACAACTTTTACTGGCAAAACCACTGCCATTTAATAAAGTGTAAAGGAAATATGAAAATTCCAACCCCACTTTCCTTTTCTGATATCAAATATATTGTTTTATTTTTTGTAATTTTTATTTTAAATTTTTTTTTATTAAAATAAGAAGTTCAGAAATATTGATTAACGTCAGGTAAAACTTAAGTTATTTTATAACTTTTCATTTTCAGCTAGTTAAAAGCTGTTTTAAAAAATATGTTAAGTATTGTAATTTTCTTCTTCTTCTTCTTCTTCTTCTTTCTGATTCGGAGCTGGTGCTCCTTGGGGAGGGCTAGTAACTGCACAGCAAAAAATTTCTAAAAGTACACGGAATCTAAAACACGAGTGATCTATTTTTTCTTGAGTGTAATTACAAAAAGATGTAATTTTAAACTTCTTTCGATGTAATATTAGTCTATTTTCTAAAATTGAATAGAAATAAACTGTTTTGATTTAATTTTACACTGCATCATGCAAAAATCGACTGGTCAATGAAATTTATATCACAAACAGTGTAAAATTATATCTGTTTGATTTAAAATTGAATGCAAATATTTAAATTGTGCCTTTTTATATTTCAAGTTAGTTTTCGCGTCGGGCACAAAGTAAACAAGTCGAAAAATTATTCGGAAACGACAACGAGTCATTCAAAGGCGTAGCTACAGGAGCACTTTAAGAGTCTTTAAAGTAGTAAGTTTATGAGACGTGAAATGAAGAATATGGTTGAAACTGATAAGTTTTCTCTCCATTACAGCAAGGTCAGATTTTTCGCAGCGGCTGATATCCGGCCAGTGATTATCCGGAGAAACTTTTGTCAGAACAATTCGAGTGTACAGGATGCTGACCGAAAAATTATGATTTCCGCAACCATTCGAGGAAAAACATCCCCGTGCTGAGAATCATCGGATGCAACAACAATATCACCCTGACGCTTTCCGAATGGTTATTTTTTATGTTCAGTTTTGGAAATAAATGTGAATTAAAAATGATACATGCAGCGTATTTATTCAAGACAAAAGCAAAAACCTTAATATTCAGAAAAAATATCAATATTTACGATAATAAATTTTAAAATTTACATCCCTGTGTATTTTTACACGACGGCTTTTGTGATCCAATCTCGTGCATAGATTTCGATCTAAATTTACACGCCTCAAAAATTACATCCTCGAAAAAAATACACCGTGATAGAATTTTACATCAAAATCGATGTTCCGTTTTCGTGCATCGTTTTCGATCTAAATTTACACGAATTTTTCTTGCAGTGTGGACTATATGCCCTGCGGTTGATAAAGCGATTGTACGCGTTTTCAGAGGTTGTAATTTTCTTTAATAACTAGATTCGCGTGCACATTTTTCATCTGTCAAAAATTTACAAAAAAAAAACTGTTTCACACTTTGTTTTGTACGTTCTTAAATTATTTGTGTACTCATGCATATCAGCTAACCACTTTGCACATTGCAAAATTGATGATTCATCCCTTGAAATTTTTGTATGCGCAAACTCTGTAGCACGAGAAGAAAATCACATTTTGTTTATCGCATAAAATTTATTCATTGTTTCACGAAGTTTGCCACTAAATATACTAGCTAAATAGTTTGTTTTACGTCTGAACATAAATAAATACAATGTTTGTAAACCTGAAATTTCATGCATGCATGCATGCATGCGCAGTTATTTTGGAATATCTACTGGCTATAGATGTTTTAGTACAATTTTTACTCAAATTTACATTTCTTTATACAAAAGTGTATCTTGTGAAGCCAGTGGATGAACCAATAGCGTTCATTCATGAACCAATTTGAATGTTTCGAATTTTTTTTTTCGTAATCGCTTTTCTGGTGGCGTCCAGGGTTATTAAAAACACAAGGCTCTCCGACTTTTACTGTAAAAAGGCGAGATGTGCGCAGGGCGCTCAATGAGTTTGTTTACAAACAAAAGAATATTTTCTCAGCTGTTTAGTGGTTTGTTGTAAACAAACTCCACGAGTTCTACAGTTGCAAAACCAACATGGCTGAATCGAGAAATTTGACATACGGAAACACCTCCTACATATACACAACTTGGTGGCGTCTTTTGGAAACTTTGGAAAAGCAAAATATTTCGTTTGATGAAATATAGGTGAAATATTTCACCAAACAGTGATTAAACGTAAAAACGGTGAAAACACTGATAATTTTTAAAATTCTGACAAGCACGGTAGCTTCGATAACATGAGTGATACACCCGAACTAATCGAGGTTGGTTCTGAAATCAGCTTCCGGAAGTCGCAAGGGATCACCGATGAAAAGCTTAAGCGCAAATCGCAACATCCGGTCCGCCAAGAGTTCGATTCCGTTGACGATGGATTCGAATGTCGACATTGCGGTTGGAAAACGACTCGAATGAACGCAACCCGGATGGTGAGGCACATTATCAAATCGTGTCCGGAGGTTCCGCCCAAGCTTCGAGACCAGATGATAGAGCTAAAGCAGAGAACAGAGGACAAGTCAAAGGAATTTAATCTGGTATTTGAAAACTTTATATAAATTGAGATGGAAACTTGAATTTTTCTTATTTATTTCTTTCCAGAAACACAAAAAGAACATGCACAATCTGTTTCACGTAGATAAAAATGATGACAGCAAAAGGATTTGTATATTTTGCCAGTGGAGCACCGTTCGGAATTTGACTCGCATGCGGAACCACATTCTGAACGTCTGTAATAAGGTACCAGAGGAAGTTCAGAGACATTTTCTGTCCCACAGTGAAGAACCAGAAGTTGAGGAATTGGATTCTTCGGAACCGCCTTCGTTTCAGGTTGTGAACGTTGAAGACGAAGGCGATTGGGATGAGCAATTGACAGAAATTCAGGTCATCAATGCAGCTGAAATAACGCCGGAGAAATGTTCCGAAGATGAGGGCAATGACTATGAACCGGTGCAGGAGTTAATGGAGCGTTGCTGCAGTTGGTGTGGTACCGTTTTGGCGGATGGAAGAAGTGAAATACTGGAAGGAAGTGAAGTTTTCTGTTCATCGGATTGCTACAAGAGTAAGCACCCCGAGAAAGAACTCACTCCTCCAGGAGAAAATCGCAAAAGGTCTAGTAGTGTCCTTGCCCATAATGAGTCTACGGATAATCAAGAGCCAGCAAAGAAGTTCAAGTACGTTTTGATCAGGCGAAACCGGAATACGGTCATGCCTGTACTTGTGAAAGAGGAAACTGCCCAATCAGAGCCCATTCCGGATTTTCCATGGAAACAAATTGGTGCCGAAAACACGTTAGAGGATCATGGTTTTCACCATTCGAAGCAGATACATGAATCTGGAGCAGAGGGCGAACGGATTGAGCCAGATCTTCATTTGGCAAACACCACACCTGTGAAAGTCATTGTGCAGAAAGATGTTCCAGAATGTAGCACACCGAAATCGACTTCAGTCGTTAACAATCCTAGTATATTGCTATCTACACCGGAAAAGGCACCATTGCATTTGTCGAATCCCGCGGCACGGATGGCCATCATTCCCAAGGTTTACGCTGGAAAAGCTCCATCTACGATGGCCTATAGATCGCCAGTTCAACGGGTGAGTAGTCAAAATCATTTATTACGTTTTAAAACCGCACATTTCGACAGGACCAATCGAAGGAATTTGGGATTTTAGTTCATTTGCAACATAGCCTTTGAGTACATCTGTTTGTATTTCTATAATATAATTGAATATTGCTGCTTAAACTTCGATTAACGTGACGCTCAAGCTGGTAGTGGTTCTATACAATGTGAGTTCTAAGAATTTATCAACCTTTTGATCAGAAGCCCTTCAAGTTTTGTAAACTGAATTTAACGATGTTGAGTTTTTATTTTGTTAATATTTAAGCGCACACATCAGATAGGAATAGCGAAGAACATAAACCTATCACTTACTACACGTAGTAAATTACAAAAAAACATAAACAAAACACAAATACAATTGAACGCCGACTGTGAGCAAGCCGCGCAAGTCAGCACAAATTTGGCCTCCAAGCCTTTCGCAGATCTAACTATCACGTCCGGTTTGCAGCAAACGCAACGCCTTTTGCAAATTATCGATGGCCGTTTTGACGTCTTCGTAGTTAAGTGCACTTCCGGCCCATTTGCAATACTTCTGGGCTTTGGTCAGCTGGTCTGGTGTCAACTGGACACCGGCAACAGCCACGGCAGCCGGTGGTGCAGCAACCGCCTCCTCGCCCGTGTACGGTTGGAATCCACCGGGCGGTTTCTCCGGCTCGCTTGGTGGCGTTGGCGCTTTGACATTCCGGAATGGATCCGCTGTGGTGAAACTGGTGGGACCTTAAAGAAAATTAACTATCTTTCAGTGGATATGCAAAGATTAATCAGAGGTTAAATAACCTGACGGAGGACCCGAAGGCAATCCCTGATTCGGTGGGGGAAACACATTTAGCCCACCACCGGGTTGCTGTGGGAAGTTTTGGAATCCCATGTTCGGATAGGGCACCGTGGGTTGATGGCTTGGCCCCGGAGCAGGTTCATTTCTTCCCTGATTCTCGTCCGCCCCATCACGATTCAGATTTGCCAGCTCGTTCTCGAACTCATCATCATCTTCTGATTTCATCGGACCTGGCACAGGTGTTTCCCCATTTTTCAAACAATTATGAATATAGGAAGCCTTCCACTTGGCGTACTTCCGATT